>NW_921055.1:0-51820 GCF_000209065.1 Trypanosoma cruzi
AGACGACAGCCGCAACCTCAACAGAAGCAGCAAACAAACAACAGAAGTGGTGGGGGCGGTAGTAGTCAGAATAGTATCAACAGCAGCAATAGTGCTACTTGCAAGTGGGTTGCTACTGCTGCTTGCAGTCGTTCTCTTTCGGATGGGAGTTTTGTAACGGTTAGTTCTTCCCATTCCACGGAACGCATTACAAGTGCACCTGACCTGACCACCCCTAATATCTCTTCTGCCCCGCAGAGAGAATGGATTTGTTCAGGGAGGGCCATTGCCAATGGCGAAACGCTAAAGAGTGGCTCGGAGGAGGTGGCGACATCAAGCCAAGGGGCGAGTCTCAGCCGTCCACGCAACACACACAGCACAAGTGATAGGAGCGGCCTGGCCACAACGCAAATTGGAAATTTTATAGGCTTCTCACCGCCTATTCTTTGCCCTAATGACGCCAATGACAATGCGGAAGAGAATGAGGTTGATGAGAGGGAGGCAGATTGCGTTGTACAGCTGCGCTTTGACGATGGTCTTCTGTCCCTTTCGCAGCTCTCAGCCGCGTCGGCAAGCACGGTTGATGCGGCAGAGAATTTATAGTTGAGAAGGGGGATTTCATCTCCTCTTTTTTTCTCCGAGTAGCCGATGCTTTTTTCTCTCTTTATGTGTGTGTTTACCCGTCAATGTCCCCCCTCCCCCCTTTTTCTTCTTTTTGCTCTGCTAGATGTGGCGTGTCTCTTTCCTTTGAGCATCATGTTTTGCGGCGACACTTGCCCTTTTCTTACTTTTTATTTTATTTTCATGGGTCCTCCAATTTAACACGGCGGCTCCTAATTATTTTTGTTTATGCGCTTTTTTGCGGGGGCAACCACTGCAACAACAACAACAACAACAACACATGTACACATACATGCGTTTCCCTTCTGTTTCTCTCTTTGCTTCATTGTATGAGTTTATTTGGATTGCTCATTTTACATGTATGACCGTGTGCAAAAACATTTGGTTGCGCAGACGTCTATAGCCGTGTGTTTAAATATACACATGTTTGCCTTTACTCATTAGGCTTAGCACCAGTGTGTGTGTGTGTGCAGCCGTGATGGCGATGACGATGACTGGCCGTGTGCTGCTGGTGTGTGCCCTCCGCGTGCTTTGGTGCGGTGTCAGCGGTGGCTACGCGCTGTTTTTTAACGATGAGTTGCACGCATATTATTAGGGGGCAAACGGTAAATACTGTAAAGCCCTTCCCGACGTTTTTTTGCAGTAAAACAACTGGGGAAAAGTCTCCACAAAATGCAGCGGGAGGCTCTGTCACAGGGGGAAATGCCGAGTCGGGAGAGGAGGCGAGTGCTCAATCAATTGCTGGTCTGGGAGGGGAAGGAAGTGGTGAACCGAGTGGCGGTGATTCTGCTGGGAGGCTGGCCCACGGTTCGGAGGGAAGTGGATCGGGTCGTTCGAAAGAAGATGAAGGTAAAGCAGAAGAATTAAACCAGCAGGGAGGAGCGCCTCCGTCACCACTACCACCAGCACCAGCACCAACAGGGCCGATAAATTTGCCGAGGTCAGCGGAACCCGGTGAACCAGCGACCTCCGGTGTGACAACAGAACCACAATCGGCGCAGCAGCTGCAGTCACAGTTGCCGGCGGCAGGAAAACAAGGCGTTACGGGCGACGGTTCACCAGAGCCAGGAACGGCAGCCGCATCAGATGCCACGCGGAGCACAACAGCATGGGGTGACGCTGAGCCAACATCCCCATCCCCAGGCGGCCAGGCTGCTGCCAGCGGTCCGGGCGAAAACTCCGCAGCGGAGGGGACTCCCAACGGCACCCCGCCGTCTGCTGCCGCGGTGACGCACGACGACAATACCAACACCACCGACACGGCCACCTGCGAGGGAAATTCTACGGCGGCAGGCATGCTGGCTCCACTTTCCTCTGCGCCCACAACGAAGGCGCTGGAGAGCAGCGTCGGAAGTGACGCCTGCTTCCATGACACCCGTCTGCATGCCCCGCTGCTGCTCGCTCTGGCTGCGCTTGCGTACGCCGCTCTGGGCTGAGAATTCTGTGTGGGCTGTGCGTGCCAGCACTCAGCCGCGGGGACTTGTGCGCGTCTATTGTTTTCCTAAGTAATAAACACGAAAAAAATAATGACTGTGTTTTACTGTTTTTATTTGCATTCGCTGCCCTGCTGTGTGCTCCTTGCCGCTCCCCGCGTCCATCACGTTGAACGCATCCCAGACACACTCATGTGCATGGCACGCACACAACTGTTTGCGTGGAGTCACGTTTGAGGATGGGTGCGTGCGCGCTGGAGCCATACTGTGCAGTCCTTTGTTTTGTGTGTTTTTATGTTTTACTTCATTGCTGTTCTTTTACCTGTGTTTTGTTTTTAAGCGTTTTGTGGGTATTTTTCTGCTTACTTGCTGCGGGGCGTTGTGTGTTTTTCCCCTTCGCTGGTTTTAACTGTCTCATGGTGTGTGTGCGCTGCCGCTGCTGGGCTGCTGCCATTTGTGACTGTGCGGTGGCTGTGCGTGGTGTAGCGGCCGTGTCTCTCCTTTTGCTTTCACTCTGCGTTGACGTGTTGTTAGTCTGTGCTGAAGGCTACACGCAATTGACAGGAGTGATGGCGATGATGATGGCTGGCCGTGTGCTGCTGGTGTGTGCCCTCTGCGTGCTGTGGTGCGGTGCCTGCGGTGGCTACGCGTGGGATTTCAACGGAAACGAATCGTTGAATGAACAACATTACGGAGCAAACGGCACATACTGCAGGCTCAACAGCAGCCTCTTTCTTTGCAAAGAGAAAAGAAATGCAAGTGAACTCGAAGAAACTACCTCACAGAAGAGTAACACTCAGAGCGGGACTGGGAGTGACGAATTAAATGCCGGTGATTCCTCTGAGGGGCAGGACAACAGTTCGGAGGGAAATGATTTGCGTGGCTCGGGTCGTTCGAAAGAAGATGAAGGTAAAAAAGAATTAAAAAATTCTGTAGAGGGAGAAACAACGCCAACACAACCATCAACGGTATCGGAAGATTTGCCGAAGCCAGCGGCACCGGGTGGACCAGAAGCCCCCGGCACGGAGACAGAACTACAACCACCGCAGCAGTCACCGCCGCAGTCGCCGTTGCCGGCGGGAGGAACACCAACACCAACACCAACTGCCGATGGTTCTTCTGGGGGGCGGGACAACAGTTCGGAGAAAAATGGTTTGGATGAATCGGAAAAAACAGACGCAGGCCCACAGGAATCACAACCGCCGCAAGGGAACGTAACAGAAACACCAACACCAGCAACAGTCACCGCCGCTCAAACAGGTGCCACGAGGACGCCTGACGAGAGTGACGGCAGCACCGCGGCCTTCCACTCCACCTCCCCTCTTCTGCTTTTTCTTGTTGCGTGTGCGGCTGCTGCTGCGGTGGTGGCCGCGTGAGAGTGAGGGAGAGAGAGCCGTGCACCGCCCGCACACACACTCGTCCTTCTCTCTGTGTGTGTGTCCCTTTGCATGGACTCTCGCCCTCACCTCAGCCTAATAAGCACACACTTAATTTTTTTACTTATTTATGCATGCACACCCATGCAGGCCCGTTGGTTCTCTCTTTTGAGCCACACGCACCGCTGCCGTCCTGCTTGGCTGCATGGTGGAGCATCGTAACAGTTTTTTTTCGTTTTTTATTTATTTTCCATTGCTTTGAGTGGGCGACCTCTCTCTCTCTCCCTGTGTGTGTGTGTTTTGCTTTACGGGAGCAATGAGAGTGTGTGTGCTTCGGTCGTCCCACGCTTCGGCTTCTTGTTTTTTTATTTTTCTTTTTTGCTTTTTGTTTTTTGTTTTCTTCGTTGAGTCTCTGCTCGTGTTGTGGTTGAGTGCACTCATTCCACCGTTTTATCAGTGGCTTGCATTGACTGCGGGCGTTTAAATCTCTTCTTTGTGTTCTCATACCGTTTCTTTCTTTTTGTAGAGGTGTCAGCCTCTTGCATCCTCGTCAGGCCATTACGTTTTTTCTTCCACATGCGCCATGCGTCGGTTGATCCACGTCGCCCCGCGGCCTGCAGTGCTGCTGCTGCTTGTGATGATGCCTGCGATGTGAATTGCCGGCGGGTGTCCCGCTGTCATCCTGACGTATCCCTGCTTCCTTGACGATGCGGTGCGTGCCGACGGCGTGTGGGCGTCCCCGGGTGTGGTGGGAGACGTGCCTCTCGGAGCGCATGATGCGTTGCGGGCGTGCAGCGTCGTTTGGAGGGACCGATGGGTGCCCGTCCGCATCAAGGCGCCAACGACGGACCCGTGTGGCAGCAGGAGGCACTGCGGCTTCTCCTGGTGTTGCACAGCGAATGCATTGGACGGCGCGTTTGGCTGCAGGAATGGTGTTGTGTCGTCTGCGCACGGGAACGCTGTTGCCGAGGTTGTCCCTGCTGCTGTCAAACTGCATGCGGATCGTCTGCTCGTGCAGCCACTGGAGGGTTCGTTGATTTTGCCGTCACTCACCACGGGCAGTGTTTGCAGTTGGTTCACTGTGCCTGCTGAGCATTGTTCGGCTGGCGCTGCCAATTCTGACACAGTGCAGTACGTGGCTGCTGCGCCGGGTGGTGTGTGGGCACTGCCGTGCGCTACGCTGGAGGATGCCTGTCCCGTCGCTGGCGCCATGAACATTGCCCGGCCGCTTTGTTTCACGGACGCCTCGCCACCCGCCTCGCCGCGCACCTGATGGCCCATGCTGTCGGGTTTACCTGCCCGCACATGGCAGGCCGCGGCATGGTGAGGAATGCTGCCTGTGTGCGTGGCGGGGCGCTGTTGGTGGTGGTGCACTCGACGACTGCCGCGATGGCAGAGAGGGAGCACCACGACTGCGACGACGTTGATGGCGTGGAGCAGCAGGATGGCGATGGGGACGGGAGGACGCTGGAGTCGCACCGGTCGCGGTGCCATGCGAGGGATGAGTGGATGGCAGCGATTGGGGTGCCGGCGACTGCACGGAGCTGACGCTGGCTGCATTGGCTGTCCTGGGCTGCATGAGGGTGAAGCGGGAGATGGCGGAGCCGACGCGTTGGTGCGGGGATTCGGGTTGTGCGCTGCAGCAGCAGAGGAACTGCTCCGCACTGAACATGGGTGAGTATCTTCGCATGCTGTGCGAATTGGGCGTTCCCGTCGAATGCTGCGCGTCGGATCGGTATTCCAGTGGCTGGTGTTTGGGAGTGTGCATAAAATGTCAGCAAAGCGCCCGATGGACAGCTGCCCCATCATTGATCCCGCACTGGATGTGAGGGGTGCTGACGGTGTTATTTGGCGGGGAGAATGTTTGTTTGCGGTGCCCGGGGATAGGCCCTCTTCGTGGTGTCCGGACACGCCTCCCACGAACACGACAGATGCGAGGGACCCGGAGGAGACGTATCTGAGTGCTGCCATGCATGCGGCATTGGGGTGCCTTGTCATGCAGGTGCGTCTTAGAGTGGTCGAAAAGGGCGGCGTCCGTTGGGTCCCATGCACGGACGGGGCGACGATTGCGTGGGCCACTCGACCGTACGATGAGGGAAGCGTTGCTTGCCGTGGCCACGCGCAGGTGTGCGCGATATCCGCCGCCGCCGGCACTCTCCTTCCGGTGGTTCCGTGGGACGGCGAGGCGAGGGCGTGGAGCAGGACGGTCCCACTGGCAATTACTGGACAAGGATTGCGAGGGGGCATCCGTCCCCGTTGCGGAGAGCATTGATCCCGGCCGCGGCACCCCACCGAAGGATGTCGACTCGGCTGCACCCCAGAAGAATCCGTCGCCCGAGGAGAGGCAGTTGCCCCAGATGCTCCGACAGGCGACGGGGTGATCTCGCCCAGCGACACCGCGGGTGCGCCGCAGGAGGCTTTGAAGAAGAGCGGTCTTCCGTGCAACGACGATGTTGCCGCCGATGGTGTGACGTCTGTTGTGGGACAACCAGCAGGAGATGAGGCCGCCAGCGACAGGGCCGGTGGGGGTGCCACAACCACGGGACCCAAGGGCCCTGATGCCGCTGATGCCGCGCAGGGCGCCGTGGACCCTCCGCAGAGCGATGATGATGCGGCGGTGGGGCGCGGGGATTGGGAGAGGGACCTGACGGACGCCCCGCCTCCGATCCACGGCAATGACGCTGCTGCTGCAGCTTGTCCCTGTCCGCTGCTTCTTCTGCTTGCCGCTGCCGCCGCCGTGACACCACTCTGCTGAGCGGCGGCATGGATCCCGTCGCACGGTGAGGCGACTGCTGTTGCCTCCTGCGTGGATTGCGCTCAGCAGTGGATGCAAGAGAGAAACAATCCATGCCAATTGATATGCCTCGCTCTATATATACTTTCTGTTTGTCTGTACACTTTATGCCAGGGACATGCTCTATACACTCTGCCTCTCCTGTGCTGGCTGCCGATGTCGAGGCATCACACACCTTTTTTCTTTTTGATGGTTTACGAGTACCAATCTGCTTGACTTCTTCTGAGGAATGCCGTGAGGGCGTTTGTGTGCGTGTGCGAGGGCCCCGTGTGGGCTGCGATTTCTCATTATTGTTTATTTATTTGCCTTGGCTTTGTGTAATGATCCTTCGCTTCTCCTATTGTGTGTGTTGTGTGATGGGCGGTAAATGAAGTGTTTGGACGAGCCGAAGAATAGGTGCTTGTGACCAGGATGCTTGTGACGAGGGCTGGCTGCCTAAATGAATATGCATCCTGATAAAACGAAGACATTTCTGTGCGGTACTTTTTCTCTGTCTTGTGGTCGATTGGATGACCGCGATGGACGCAATCAGGGTGCCGATGGCGGTAGGACAAAAGTGTTTATTTATTATTAATTTTGCCTTCACAGCCAACTCCCTTTTGATTTCCCACCACGCGGCGGTGTTTTGTGGCTGCAGGACTCCGAAGTCTGCCGCCTCGCAGGTCTGTATCTACATATCCCATCCGAATAGAGTGAGCGGCCCACAATTGTGGCTAACGGACGATATTTATATACATATATACACTTACCTGGTGTTAAGCTTTGAGGGTGTGGTGAATCCACTCTTGTCCCGCTCATCCTTTCGTATTCCTATCTGGTTTGTTTTCTACCGTTGATACACTCAGGATCCGGCGAGCGGCCCAGAGGATTATTCTGCTTTAATTTCTTTTCTTTTTTATTAAGCTTTTTAGAATTTATTTCATTTTTTATTTTTATTTTACTGCGGTGATGAGGAGTTGCTCGACGTATGCATCTGAGGACGTTTCCTGCGCGACGGCGCGCGGAGGGTGCAGCGGTGTACCTGCAGGTTTGTGTCCGCCATCGCGGGTACCAACTCCACCGCGGTCAATGGACTTGTTGGATGAGCTTTTTTCTTCTCCCCCAGTTTCGGTGCCGTCTGGGAGTCATTTAGTTTCTGGTGTGCCTGTGAGAGACGATGCTGCGGCTGCGACATGTTTGCCAGCCGATGATTTTGCTGCTGCCCCAGTCTCGAGGCATTCTATTGGGGATTCGGTGGGGGCGGGTCCCAATGTATGCGACGTTCTCTCCTCTGCCCACTCGGAGCGACTGGAGGAAGTTGTGTTGGTTCTTGAGCGCATCATGAATGATGATGTGCCTCGATGGTACGAAGCGTCTGTTATTTTGCAGAGTCTTCTCTGTCGGAGTGACTCTGGCAGCATGCCGAATCGAGTGGCGAGTGACGGGATGGGAGGTGACCCACAGGGGAGTTCTGTTTGGAACGATGGGTTTGTTAATACTCATCGTAATTTGGTTTCTATTTTTCCTTTTTTGGAGTTTGTGCAGACATTCAAACACGTGTCGGCCTTTCCGTTCCTGCAGGTCCCACGTTTGGCCTTCAAACTCCGCCAGTGTGTACGAGATTGGGTGGAAAGTCATGGTGGTGTGCGAGCGGTGTTGTCAGATTCAAGTTTGGTTCTGGATCTTCAGACGTTGCTGAAAAATGTCAATGAGGTGTTTGTTGCCGTGGTTGCGACGTCGCCTCAATCTGCTTCCGAGGCCTTGTTACTTTCATCGCTTACAGACGTGTGTCGTTACTGCATACAGTTGGTGTGCACGTGCCTTCCTCATGGGAACCATTTATTTTTTGCAACGACCATGCAATCGGTGATGCATCACAACTCCTCCGTGATGCCTCATTTGGAGGGGGAGCTAAAAGCCCAAGAGGATATTTTACAGCTGTTGGTTGTAGCACGCTCGACTGCATATCATCGATGCTCAGAAGATATACAAGCCAGTGTTTCTCCTCTTGTTGCAGAGCTTTTTTCTCTATTGGATACCTTTTCTTCATCATCCATGGTGCCGTTGGATAAGAAGAAGGTGCCAGAGAGGCGGTGTAAATTGAGTGGTCTCAGGCTTAATTCCTCTGATACATCTGAAGTAATAGATGCCTTTGTCAAGCGCTACTGGAACGTGGCAATAGGATCACCGATACCCCCTTAGAGAAGCCGGAAAAACTGTTTTTATTTGATTCGGTATATATATATATATATTTATATTTTGTATTTATTTATATATTTGCATGTTTATGTGTTTATTTGCGTTGCTTTTTTTTTTTAATTTTCTTTTTTTTTTTATGTGCTCACAAATGCTCTTTTCTTTTTCTTTCTCTTTTCTTCTCCTTCTGCGCATGCATGAGAGTGAGGACTTTGCAATATTTGCCACGCCGTGATGATTTTAACTTTATTTTTATTTTTTTATTTTTTTCCATTTTTTTTTTTTACTTGTCTCGCCAGTCAGTTCAGAACAAGAATTAGGAATGTGCTCGAAGGAGATTTTGTCTGCTTGTGCACCCACATTTGAGGACATTGCTCTTGAGAACCGTAAACTTTTGGAGTTATTGGGCATTCTTCCAAACAACCGGGCTGTTTTACATTCTTTGATGCAGATGATGTCCTGCATGGGGGAATTGTCTAATCTTGCATACAACAATGAAACGTCACTATCGCCCTTTGAGCAGGGTGAGGTCCGTGCGGTTGTGGGAAAGATGGCGGTCTGTTTGGCCACATTTGGCGAGGCATTTGACATCAATGTGGGCCAAGCCGCCATGGATACTCTTGCGGATCAGTTCCATCGAGCAAGCAACAGTACGTTGGGGCGATCCAGAGCGGAACGGAAGAAGTCTTTCTTGTCGACGCTCGTTGCAGAGGATACTGCAAAAGAGGAAGGAAAGAGCCATGCTCATGCTCGGCCCAATATTCTTTTGTCACCAACGTCGAATCGAGACTTCTTTGGGTTTCTGGACGAACTCGTTACTTACAGTCGAAGTGACTTTGAAAAGGCCGAGCTGAAGTGGGTGGCTCCGCTGCCTGACGGAACAATTCAGGAACTCGTTGAGAATGGCTCGGCGATCAACGTGCAGTACAATGACCTCCCCAAGTACTTGGAGTGTGTTCAACGCTACCGCAATGCCAGAACGAATGAGGCGAATAGGAATAAACCCGAAGCGGAGACTGCACCCTTCGTAACATCGCAGCGTGTCAAGAGCGCCTCAGTTCCTATTTTGCCAGACAACTCACAGCATGACAAGGAACGACCCATTTCTTCCCCAGGCGTAATGGACGGAGGTCTGATGAGTCCTGGGACCTTGATGTTCCCATCGGCATCGGATACATCGGTGGCCAAGGCAGACATTGGCGATTTCAGCTCTGCTGAGTTATGTTCTTCAGATGCCGACTTTTGCGCCAAGGTTGAGGGGCTAAAGCGAGGACAAGTGACGGGCTTACAGATTGCACAACTGAACTTGACGTTTAGTGTGCCACGGAACGGTAGACTTGTGGAGCTTATCCCCAACGGTATCCATGTGAAGGTAACATCTGCTAATGTGGCCGAGTTTCTTCGACTTTTAGGGGATAAATCTGTAAACCAATGCGGACGAATTCGTCGTATGGAGAGCATTAAGAAAATTGAGGTTACCGGTGCGGGATCGCAGGACCTTTCGAGGGAAAAGGACAAATTTTCTCCGACGCATTTCTCAAAGGATATTTTTGCACCATACGAAGACCGTACGAGTTTTTTAGTTGATTTTGATGCTTCCGATGAAATTTTACCTATTTTTATAAAAGAGAGGGAACAGCAACAACGCAGGGCTGAAAGCCAGTATGTACGTGTTGTTTGTCAGGGCGATCTGAAGGCATGGAGGGCCATCATTGATGAGGTGCAGAATAACCCTGCAGCCCTAAAGAAGTACGGAGTAACATTTTGTGTCCCCGCCGCGGTTGTCGTTGATGCAACGGAGGAGGAGCAGATCACGAAAGTACATGAGTTGATGCGAGGTGGCATCTCCACCCCCGTGGAGGACTCTCAACTTTGGCTGTTTTCGAGACTAATTGAGCAGTTTTCCCATTCCTTTTCATGAGACGGGGGACGAGGGACATTTATTTGTTTTTAATCCGCCTCCCTTCCTTTTATTTATTTATTTATTTTTGTTCAATATATAAACCAAAGAAAAGGAAAAAGAAAAGAAAAAAAAAGAGAGGGGGAAATAAAAGGGAAATAAAAGAGGAAGAGGCAAAAACAAAAACAAAGAAAAACAAAAACAAACAGAAAACAGAAAACAAACGAACACAACAAAATGGGGCCATGAGCTTTTGTGTGTGGGTGGGTGCGTGTATGCCTCTGATGGTGAAATTGTGTCAGCGGCATGGGGAGTGGGGAGTGGGGATCCGCCTATGACTGCTGTATTTGTTGGTGCACAATCACCCTCTTTTTTTTTTCTTTTTTTTCTGTAATAGGGGCATGCTGAAGAGGATTTGAGCGGGAGCAGTTGCCCGCGCCATGGTACTTTTTTCCGTTCTCTTGGATTCATCTTGTAGTGGTCTTCTATGGGCAGACACACAGCGCTGGAATTTTGAGGAATGAGGGAGGGCCGCATCGGCGGTTTTTCTCCTTCTTTTTTTTAATGGTCTGCCTATATATGTGTATATATTATATAAGCGGATAAAAGTTTTGTTTCTTCGCCTTCCAGGGTTTTTCCCTTCTGGCGAGTTCATTGAATGGCCCGGCGCCAGAGCTGAGAGAAGGGGCGGGGGTTCCTGTCCGACTGTCGGTAACAGTGAGTGGGGTACTTCATCCGTCATTGGGGGCGTGTGGGGCGAATAAAAACGTGGCGTTTGGTCTCTTTTCAGTTTTTTTCTTTTTTTGTGTGTTTATTTACTGTCGTTGTTGTTTAACTTTTGTCGGGGGCAGACGGAACGAATTTACCCCATAATTTTTTTTTTTTTTGCTCTTTTCACTCACACGCACTCTCTCTCTCCCACACACACACAGAAACACAGCAAGAATCACCCGTTTCTCTTTTTACTAATTTTGACTCTTTGAGCGAAGCTCCATGAGCGCTGACGACAACGACAGTCTGTGGCTGCAGAAGAGCATTCACATCTCGGACCCGATCCCAGAGACCGGCGAGAAGGCGCATCTTCAGAATGATGGAAAACAGGAGGAGCCTAAAAGTGCATCAAAAAAGACGGCAGACCCTGAAATTGAATTGACGAGGACACCGTTCAGTATAAATTCTTTGCGACCAATGCATTGCCCTTCGCAGCGTCTCTCCTGTCGTCTTTCAATGGCAAACTCGGCCTTTGCTTCTTTCCAGGAGCTTGATGAGTTACGCGCACGCGTGAGCCAAATGACGCGCGAGCGTCTCAAGTGGTCGAATGTCCAGCGTGACCTGGAGATCGCACGATTTGAACTGACGCAGGCGCGGGAGGAGCTAAAAACTGTGCGGGATTACGTGAAAACGATGAGGGAGGAGTTGGATGGGGCAAACAGTCGAGCGGATCGTGAGACGAGAGAGCGGCAAACGCTTGAAACACAATTAAACGATGTTATGGAAAAGCGGAGGGCGGAAACACAATTTTTAAAGCAAAAGCTTGATGATGTGGAGGCAGAACACACCCGGCGTCTTGCGGAGATGGCTGAGCGGACAGAATTAGAGTGTAACTCGCGCAGCGAGACCTTGCGGGGTGATGTGGCCAAACTTTCAGAGGAAATAGAGGAACTAGAGGCAAGAAGCATCCAATTAGATCGGGAGCGTATGCAGTTCTACAAGGAAAATGAGGAATTGCGTGGACAACTGAAGGGCATTCAGGAAAAGTACGATGACTCCAGGCGCGCTGTAGAAGAATATTCCAGACGCTGCATCGAGCTGGAGAAGATGCATGCGGAGTTTGTGAAGGAGACTGAAAAATCACACGCGGAGGTGTTGAACTCTCACATGACGCTAAGCGATGAACGCGTACGCCAGATTACTGAGTCGAAGGATGAAATGGTAAAGGACCTTCGAGATGAATTGCAGGCACAAAAGGAGAAATCCCGTGCCCTCATTGACGATCTTTCGTCGTTGCGTCATCGGTGCCAGATTGCGGAGGAGGAGTTGAAGCAGCAAGGCTTGGATCACCAAAAGGAAATTAAACGACTTCTTGATGAGCATCGTCTTGCCCTCTGCCAACAACAACTGCAGACGGAATCGCTTCTGCGTGAGGCGAAGGGGGGCCGGCTATCGATGGAGGAAGAGCGCTCCTCTTTGAAGCGTCAACTTACGAGGACGTCCGAAGAACTCTCCACCGTGACCACCATTCTTGCTCAACGGGAGAAGCACATCAGTCACTTGGAGAAGGAGCTTGCCACGGCAAAGGACACCGCGTTAAGAATGGAGCAAGAAAATATATCCCTTTCAAAAGAGGCAGAGGCGGCACAGGAGGCTCTGGCCCACGCCGAAGAACGGGTTCAACGGCTCATGGAGCAACAAGACACATCGGATGCTGATTACGCAAAGGACTTGCGAGAACTAAAGGATCAGCTTGCTACCACCCAAGAAGAACTTGTGCGTGTGAGGGGTGAGCTTTCATCTACCGCGCAAGAGAAAATGAGGCATGAGACAGAGTGCAGAGGTGTAATCTCTGGGCTGCGAACAAAGTTGGAGGAGGCACGATATGATGCAGACGCCATGCAGCAACTCACCCGTGAAAAGAAGCACTTGGATGAGATTGCGGAGGAATACAGGGGAAAGTATCTTTCCATGTGCAAGAAGGTGGAAAATCTTGATATTGAGCTGACGGCCGCGACAAATCGGTGCACGCTGCTGGAAAAACGTCTGGATGAGGAGCTACGCCGTTCACTACGAAATGTCTCCACGTCTCCCACTCCACAAAGACAAAATGGCGTGGAAAAAAGACTTCGGAGTGCATCATCGGTGAATGTGCCACTATCCTTGACAACGCACCCGAGAAAGAAGAGCCGATCAGTCGAACCACGTGTTTTTACCATCAGTGGATTTGATGCATCGGAGTTGTTGACTGAAATTAAGCAGCTGCCCCATGCAACAGTTGCTGAGTGTCGGTCAAACACACCAGTTCCCTCCAATTTGACGCACCTGATCACAAATGGTCAGCTAACTATCAAATTACTCACAGCTCTGGTGCGTGGGTGTTGGATATTGCCAGATGTTTACGTGCGTGACTCGGTGCGGGATCAACGGTGGCTTGATGAGAGCGCCTATGGCTTTCGTCACGAGCGTCCTCCGCTCTTCCAAAAACGCATTGGATTTACCGAGGGATTCATTTCTTCCAGGCATTACAACACTGCCAAACTCATTACGGACGAGGGCGGTGCCACTGTGGAGACTGAGTTGCGTGTTGCAGACATAGTCTTATGCACTCACGCTGAACATGGCACTTTAGAAGAATGCACGCATGCAATGACGTGGGACAAAGTCGTGGAACTTATTTATCCGGTGAAGATTGGCGAAACGCAATAGAGGCATGAAGAGAAAATAGAATCCACCCCAAAAACAAAAACAAAAAAACAAAAAAAAAGAAAGACAGGGTATTGTTTGTGAGGAAATGAAGGAGAGAGAAGATACAAAAGATACAGACACGCTTATAGAGTCACAGTGGGATGCCCTTTTTTTTGGATTTGGAGGGGAGGGGGCATACATTTTTTAAATTTTTGTTTACCGTCCCAGAGAGTTTTTATTTTATTTTATTTTATTTTATTTTTTCCATCTCTCTCTCTCTCTCTCTATAGATATATATGTGTCTTTTCCCTCTCTCCACATTTTATACACGAAAAGGCTTCTACATGTCTTTTTTATTGTATCCAGACAGAAATTTTTATATAACTAAGAGAGAATAAATAAATATAAATATAATTGTGGGATGCTGATCATAGGAATGGTAATAATGATGATAATAATAATAATTTATTTTATTTTATTTTTTTTTATTTTTCCCGTCTTCACCTTGTGAGTATTTCTCTGCAGTGTTAATTTGTTATTACTAATTAATATAAATATATTTTTTTTCTTTTGGGATTTCATATCTTTTTTTCTTTTTTGTGTACGTGCATGTTGCCTCGGAGCGCAGGATGACAACTGCATTCTTTTCTTTTCTTTTCTTTTTTTTTTTTTTTTTTGCCCGACTGGTGGCACACACACAAACCGAAAAGGACAGCGTACAAAAACGGTGTTAAAGAAAATCCTGCCAACGGACTGACATCGATGGGAACCGCACTCTTTGGCCTTATTTTTTGCCGGTAATTCTTGGGTGCTTGTGACCAGGATGCTTGCGACGAGGGCTGGCTGCCTAAATTAATATGCATCCTGATAAAACGAAGACATTTCTGTGCGGTACTTTTTCACTGTCTTGTGGTGGATTGGATGACCGCGATGGACGCAATCAGGGTGCCGATGGCGGTAGGACAAAATTATTTATTTATTATTAATTTTACCTTCACAGCCAACCCCTTTTTGATTTCCCACCACGCGGCGGTGTCTTGTGGCTGCAGGACTCCGAAGTCTGCCACTTCGTAAGCCATGGTGTTTCTAACCCCAACAACGTGCAGCGTGTCACGATGGTGGCAGTCCAAATATGTATATAAATGTAATATATGTGGTTGGAGCAAGCACTGAGTGGATTGCGAACCCACTGCCCCTCCGTTTGCCCTTTTCTCCCGTCTTGCTTGGTTTCTTTAGATATTCAAACAAAATATTTGCGTGGACGGCTGGCCGGTTCCTTAACCCGTTTCTTACTTGTCGTGTGTGTTTGTATTTGATATTATTTCTTTTTTTTTTACTTTTTTGGTACAGAGGCATATGTAAGTTTTGTTCTGTTTGCTGTTCCCGCGAAATACCGCAATCCTCATATTGGCAAAAAAACAAAAACAGTGTGTGCTAACGTGAGGTTATTTATTCGTGGGCATATGGCAGCCCTGTGATTACTACGAATTTTTATTATTATTGTTGTATTCTCTTTTCTCCCTCATGGATGCGTGAAATTCAAATTGCCCATAATTCTCATTTAATCTCCCCCACACACCGTGAACGCCTGAAGGGGAATTACGAATGTTTCTTTAGTGGAGAAAAAGCCTTTCTCTAACACATGTGCCGATTAACGTGTGTGTGTGTGCGTGTGTATGTGGTTTTGTTTCTGCCGCCGGTTCTGTTTCTTAATTTGGATGAAACTGTCTTTTTGTGATGGAAAAACTAATAATAATTGTTATAAGAATTATTATTATTATAATAACTGAAACACACAGAGAGGTGAAGATTCAGTATCAACGTATATAACACAAACAAGTCTGGGTAGGGTAAAAGTTTGGACCCATGACGATACCCGTGGAGGTGGTGGATCAGGAAGTTGTAAACGACAATGATGAACAATGTTTTCAGGGGCTTTCGTGGTCCTCACGGATTCAGGGTTACGTACTCTTCACGGCATTGGGATTTTTCTCTTCATTTATGGGTTGGGTCTCCTTGGGCATTGGGTACTATTGGAAGTACTCGGTTTTATCTACCTTGGGGTCTCTCATGTCTTTGGCGAGTACTTTTATACTTATGGGTCCCCGCGCGCAACTTAATTACATGTTTGATGAGTACCGCCGCACTTCTTCCCTGCTCTACATTAGCTCCTTGATTATCACTTGGATTGTCGCTATCGCCTATAAGTCCGCCCTCCTTTGTAGCCTCTGCGGTTTGCTACAATACGGATGTTTAATATGGTATTCTCTTTCGTACGTTCCGTACGGCCAGGAAGCTGTCTCCGGTTTTATTGCTCGTCTCATTTTTTCCCGGTAGGAAAAGGGATGACATGTGACTCCATGGACGGCACTGCAGCGAAAATAATATTTATGCAAAATTCTTCAGCGGTATGTCTGTTTTTCCGTGTTTCTAAATTTTCACTGTGTTTTGTGGCCGTGAGAAAATTTTATGGTTCGAAAAAAAAAAAAAAAACAGTAATCAAAAAGAGAATATTTTCTCCGTCTTTCATGGCTAGTTGTTTGAGAACGTCACTTTTATGGACTGCGGCCTGGGCGTAATGTCCACAGACCACGATGGGAAGAAGGTAAGAAATGCACAAGGTGTGCCTCTGTAGTGAGGGGAGAATGGGAACTCGTATTGGAAGAGAGAGAGAGAGAGTGGGTGGAAGGAGTTTTGTTGAAAAACGTGCAACAAATCTGACTGACTTATCGCATCGCCATTGTGAGCAGACTTTCCCGCGTAGAAGACGTCTGCTCTGTGGGGTAAATTGGTGTGAGCCTCGGGAGCCACCCTGGCGGTGTGTTGAGCGATGTGGCCCGAGAGAAGCGGGTGGGATAACAACAATGGATGGTTAAATGGCGTGGACGCTTTTGTTAAAAATTGTTTGACGTCCCCACGAAAGAAAAAAACGAAAAAAAAAAAAAAAAAACGTCTTGTTCGGGTGAAAGACAGCACCAATAAAGGGATTTTTCTAATACCTCACCTTCGCTTCTGCGTCGGGCATTTCTTCACGCACAACATTTGTGTTTTTGTGAGCAAATCCTTTTTCCGGTTAAAAGAAAGAAAAACAAAAAAGGAATAGATTGCTGATAAGGGCTTCTATGGTTGTGTAACAGGCGTTTAACAGGGATGACTATTTCTGAGTGGTTTTTTTGAGGCTTGTTAAGACGGCACCAAAATGCTGTTTGAAGACAATAATGAAAATGAGTTTGCTGCGACTACCCCGAAGAGGGCAGCATGAGCAGAGCCGGGTGGAGGGCAGTGGCGTGAGGTTTGTGTGAAGAGAATCCGCGAAAGGAGGAGCGAACTGCGTTTGGCGGTGCTGCCGTGCGATTTGCAGGGAAAGAAGAAAAACAAGTGATTTCTGACATGTTGGTGAGTGTGCCACGGCCACCGATGAGTTCTCAGGGAGAGGGACAGGAGGGAGGGAGACGGAGACCGTGCACATCGACTGCGGCGTGTGGTGCCAGAGGATGCGGTTGCCGTAGTGAAGGATGTGACGGCTGTCATAAGTGCAGGAGAGCGTCATCTGCGTGCCTGCAGAGCTTGCAGGTGCCGCGAGGAGGTGCAGGCGACCTCTCATCATTGGGCTGCTGAGGCCGTTTTTCTTCTCTGCTCAGCGGGAGAAGCAACTCTTCCTGCACGTGACATGCTGGTCTGCTTCGATGCTCCCAACGGGGCATCACGTCGCCGTGTCGTTGCAGTGCAGCTCTCGTTTTCCTCACTGCACACGTGGCCCCCTCTCATCTGTCTTTTTTGCAGGGCCATTGCCCGCGGCCCTCATTGGGAGGCTGCCCAAATTTTTTCCTTAATTTTTGTGTGCTGTTGAGAAGCGCTGGGGGGTAATGGCTGCGGGGATGTTGATGTTGTGCTTCGCTTTGAGTGGTGGCGGTGTGTATTACCATTGTGTTGCCTTTTTTCCGCCGTTTTTTTATTGCTTTCCTTCAAGAAGGAAGTTACGACTAAACGCTAATCGCTACTGTGAAATTTGAAGGCACTGAAAGGACCAACAGCACACACACCGCCCACACACACATATTTACATGCTCTCACGTGTTGCTGCTGTGAAGGCACCCCGCACACACAACCGTCGCCGCGTGACCGGATCCAGCGGAAGGAGGAGGGAAGGAAGAGAGAGTGAGCTGCAGAGGCCCAACATGTCCCGGCATCTCTTCTACTCTGCGGTGCCGCTTCTCCTCCTCCTTGTGACGTGGATGTGCTGCGGCAGTGGCGCTGCGACCGCTGATGAGGCAGCGTCAGGGGATTTGCAACTGCCGCAGGAGATCGCCATGTTTTTGCCGAATAAGACGCAGGTGGTACCAAAAAGTGGTGGTGAAGGCAAAGTGAAGGATATCTTTGCTTCACCCGCTCTCGTCCGTGCTGGTGGAGTGATGATTGCATTTGTCGAAGGCCGCACCAAACATACAGATTTTCCAGAAGCGATTGATCTCAGTTCTTCTGATATTGTTGCCGGGTACATCAAGGCTCCAGAGACGTGGCAGTCTCTTGTTGCTGAGGTAACCAAAGATAACTGGAAGGCACACACTGTCCTTGAGAGTACGAATAGTAAGTATCGTGTGGGTGTTGCGAAGCTACCCACCGGAATTACAAGGGGCAATAAAGTGTTTCTGCTAGTGGGGAGCTATGAAGAGTGGCGTGAAAATGTTGATGATACTTGGAAGACCGAGGCATGGAACATTAAAGTGATTGAGGGTGAGGCCACGCAGTCCACGGAAGTTCAGCAGAGTCAACCGATCAACTGGGGCGAACCCAAACCGCTGTTCCAAACTGACTCTCCTAATAATAAAGGTGACCTAAAGGAATTTTTGGGTGGTGGTGGCTCAGGAATTGTGATGGGGAATGGCACGCTTGTGTTTCCTCTTACGGCGAAGGATGAAAATGATAAGGTTTTCTCCCTAATCACTTATTCGACGGACGACGGCCAAAAGTGGGAGATACCAGAGGGCGTTTCTTCTGCGGCATGCCGTTCCCCCCGCATCACCGAATGGGAGGAGGGAACACTTCTCATGGTTACTTATTGCGAGGATGGCCGCAAGGTGTTTGAGTCGCGTGACATGGGGAAAACGTGGACGAGAGCTTTTGGGACACTCTTGGGCGTGTGGCTCAAATCAGGTCCAGAACTTCCGGAAGTAAGTTTGCGTGTGGATGCTCTCATCACCGCGACCATTGAGGGAAGGAAGGTCATGCTGTACACACAGAAAGTGAGACATTCTCTGGAAGTGGATGAACCCAACGCACTCCACCTTTGGATCACGGACAACAGCCGCACGTTTCATCTTGGACCGTTTTCTGTGGACACTGCTGAGAATAAGACGTTTGCCAACACTTTGTTGTACTCGGATGATGAGCTTTTTCTTTCACAACAGAGGGGCATTAGAGACAGTACAGCCGTTTCACTTGCCCACCTGACTGAGGAGCTGAATACGATCAAGTCCGTCCTCAGTACTTGGGCACAGCTGGACGCCTCCTTCTCCGAGTCGTCTATACCCACGGCTGGTCTGGTTGGATTCTTGTCCAATACGTCGTCCGGTGGTGACACGTGGATCGACGGTTACCGTTGCATGAATGCAAGCGTTACGAAAGCAACGAAGGTCAAAAATGGTTTCAAATTCACGGGGCCTGGGTCCAGGGCAACATGGCCCGTAAACAGTCGGTGGGATATAAAACAGTACGGCTTTGTGGATTACAACTTCACTCTTGTGGCGACGGTGAACATACACCAGGTTCCGAAGGGGAGCACTCCTCTGCTGGGTGCGAGTCTGAGGGGGAGTAAGAGGACGAAGTTAATTGGTTTGTCGTACGGTGCGGACGGTAAGTGGGAGACATTGTATGACGGGACAAAAACAGTACAGGGTGGCACTTGGGAGCCGGGGAAAGAATACCAAGTGGCGCTCATGCTGCAGGACGGCAAAAAGGGCTTGGTGTACGTGGATGGTGTGATTGTGGGGAGCTCGGCGATGTTACCAACACCTGACGAGCGGTGGACTGAAGTTTCATACTTCTACTTTGGGGGCGACGAGGGAGACAGCGGCAGCAATGCGACAGTGAAGGACGTCTTTCTGTACAGCCGCCCACTGAGTGTCGGCGAACTAAAAATGATCAAGAAAGTTGAAGATAAAAAAGAAAGCGGTGACGGTGACGGTGAAGATAAAAAAGGAAGCGGTGACGGTGACGGTGAAGATAAAAAAGGAAGCGGTGACGGTAAAAAAGGAAGCGGTGACGGTAAAAAAGGAAGCGGTGACGGCTCCATGCGTGAGGGTATGTCTCGGGTGCTGCTGCTGCTGGGGCTGTGCGGCTTTGTGGAACTCTACGGGGCGTAACGCAGTGAGGATTTCCTGCCACCAGCGGGAGCTATATGTATCTCTCCACTCACTCTCCGAAATAATTGACTTTTGTGCGGATGTACCTTTTGTTTTATATATTTTTATTGTCGATTGGACCACCCCTTTCTGTCCGTGTAATTCATTATTTAAATGGCGTGCTCTCCCTCCCGGGACTGCATTGCGGGGCCTGTCTTTTTTTCTTATATATATATGTATTATAGTGGAATATTTTGAGAATGGCGGGATGTCTTTGGTGTTTCCGTCGGCCGACGACAGGTGCAGTCGGCATTGAGCGCCACGACGATGGTGCGGTAAAGAAGGGATTTAAGATGTGCAGCAACGCACTGAATGTCCCAATGAAATGTGGGTGTTGTGAGGACACCAGGGGGTTGAACGGCTGACGCAAATATATTTTTACTTTTGCGGGAAGAATATACACGTGTTTTTTTCTTTGTTTTTTTTCGTCACGATGTTTTTCTTTTTTCTTTTTTTGTTATATTTCTATGGGTGTGGAAACTGCTTCAAGGAATCTTTTTTTTTTCGTTTCAATTTTCTTGTTTTTTGTGAGCGTGAAAAACTTCTTCAAGGGGACTGTTTTTTGCGTTTTAATTTCTTTTTTTTAAATTTTTTTTTTTTGTTTCTTTAAGCGTCTTGTGGGTTGCCGTGCCATCTCGAGCCTTATTGGCCTTCTCTTCTCCTCCTTGTCCGTCCTGCACCTCTGCTGCGTGTTTTTCTGTCCTTTCACGTGCGTGGCTCTCTCTCCTTTTTTTGTGCGTTGCTGTGGGTGATTCCTGCGTGGTGTGTGTGTGGCCCCAAAACAAAGTTGTCCGAGGGCACACCTGTCGGCACGATGGCCGCAGCGTGTGGCTGCCACTCTGTTCTCTTGGGAGATATGCCACGACGCTTTCACTTGTGTGTTGTTTCGGGGACAATGTGCCGGCGGCTGCGCGATTGCCGAATGGAGGGAGAGGAGTGGAGGGAGTTGCGTGAGCGCAGCGGTCAAGGGTCGCGCTGGGTGTCTCGCCGCGGAGGGGAATGCCCACCCAGCCCAACACCGCTCCTGCTGTGCGGGGATTTCAACATGCATCACCCACAGTGGGAGCCATTCTTGGAGACTTCTTCAAGCGAGGTTGCTGCAGAATTTTTAGAACTGTGCACGGATGCGGGACTCACCTTGGTTAACATCCCTGGTGAGATCACGTGTGCCCGTGGCACAAGAGAACGATCCTGTATCGATCTGACATGGTCAAAGCATTTGACTGTGTCGGATTGGTCAGCTTCCGTGTCGCCGCTTAGTGATCATTATATGCTGACATTTACGCTGCATCAGGCATTTAAGGATACCATACCTTCGGCACCCCCTTCGGCACCTAGGATATTCTACAGTTGGGGGAGTGCAATTGGGATTCATTCGTCAAGGACTTCGACGCACAACTTCCGGCATACGACTATAAAAAGCAGTCCACCGGCATTAAAGACTTCACGAGAGCGCTTATAACTTCGCATTGACGACATTTCTCCCGCGGCATGCACAAGGACGGTCCCAGGCTTTGGGACGACACTTTCATGGAAGCCGAGCGGATTGCTACCGACAGCAAGGCCCGCTATCTACAGTTACCGACGCCCGACCGTGAGGCAGAAATGCAACGGACAAGGAGTCAATTCTTCCTCCTACTCCGAGAGCGCTGGCGCAACACGTATCTACGCCGCATCAGCAAGTTAAATCCAGGCGAGCCTCTCGTATGGAAATACATTTCCGGACGAAAAAAGGCATCACTTCCATCTCCCACATCAATGTTATTAGGAGATGGTCAACACACTTATAAAACAGCAAGGAGAGCAGCGAATGCTCTCAATCGCATCTTTCTTCCATTTCACCCCTCTCACAAGGCAGTTAGGTTTTCCAAAGGCATCAACAGACAGAGTGCATCTTTGAACATTAATGCTTCCTTTCTTTTTGGGCAGCAGAACAACAGCGAGTCTGCTGCCTCATTTACTTCAGGTTCTTCACTCTCATCTAGTTTCGAGCCACAGGATAAAAACGAAGCTGCCACCACATCTGGTTTAGTTGCTCATCTTCACTCCCCTTTTGATGCACCTTTTAATCGTACGGAACTGCTTGCTGCGCTACGTAATACGCCGTATGGCAAGGCCCCCGGACCGGATGAAGTCTACAGTGAGGCACTGCGACATATTTCGTCAAAGGGCCTCCGATTCCTTCTTCGTTGCATTAACCACAGTTGGACGACCGGTACGATCCCGGTTGAGTGAAGACGCGCTACCATCGTTCCACTCTTAAAACCCGATAATTCGCCGGAACTGCTTGAGTCATATCGACCCATCAGCCTTACCTCCATTGTGAGTAAGGTTGCTGAGAGAATGGTACTGAAGAGATTGCTTTGGGTGTGGACGCCGCACCCCCACCAGTATGCATATCGCAGTATGCGTACTACGACGATGCAGCTGGCACACCTGATACACGAAGTGGAGCATAATAGAAATCATTATTTCCAAGTGAGCCTTCCCAAGAAGAGCGGTATTGGCATTCAACCCCACTACAGACCCCATCGGACTCTGCTGGTGTTGGTTGATTTCAGCAAGGCCTTTGACTCCATAGATCATCGAGTCCTCAGTCGCTTGCTGGCTAATATTCCGGGGGCGAATTGTAGAAGGTGGCTTAGAAACTTTCTATGTGGTCGCTACGCGAAGACACGAGTTGGTCACAGACACAGCGTTCGGCGTCCCATGCTGCGAGGAGCTCCTCAGTGGTCCGTGCTGGGACCGTATTTGTTCTCCCTTTACGTACACCCACTTCTCAATCTGCTGAACAGCTTTGCGGGTGTCACAGCAGACATGTATGCGGACGACCTCTCTATTATCGTTAAGGGGCAGTCCCGGGAAGACGCCATTCCCACTGCCAACATGGTTCTTGAAAAACTGCATGCGTGGAGTCAGGAAAATGGCCTGGCCATTAACCCGTCAAAGTGTGAAGCCGCTTGGTTCACACTATCCACGCACACGGAGTCAGATTATGATCGTGAAGGAAGGTGGCCCCTGGTAGTGGCTGGATGTCAAATCCCAGTCATGACCATGGGGGCATCGCGAACTACGAAGCTTCTCGGCATGGATCTCGATCCACGACTGACGCTAAATGTGGCGGCCACCAAGCAATGCGCTGCCACTTCGCAACGGATATCGCAGCTACGTTGCATAGCGCACAAAGAGGCGGGACCATCTCCACATGACCTACGCACGTTCGTCATTGGATACGGTGCTTCCAAATTACGCTATGGCAGCGAGCTCACATGGGCAGTAGCGACGGATTCAGCGAAGAATGAGATGCAGAAGACGTACGCAACTCTAGCACGCATTGTCAGCGGAGTTCCGAGCACTGTCAACCCGGAATCCGCGCTACTGGAGGCTAATATGCCGCCGCTCCACGTTCTTTGCCTGCGCGCGCGGCTCTCAATATTTGATAACACACGCGCATGTCAGATGGACTGGATGCGGAGACCCCCGCCTGAGCCTTCGCCTCGCGCCGGTTTCCGCATCTCGCCATTATCTCGGGACGAGCTATATGCCTTTGTAGACGCATACGCAAAGGGCTACGGCATCCCACGGAGCTCACCACGCGAGGAGCGGTTCTTTCGCAGCTCCATTCCTCCCTGGTCTGCGGCCTCCGCTCACCGGGTCACCATCGGTGTGGAACTTCCGATAGACCACTCAATAACTGACGAAGAAGAGCTGATACGGTAAAAGCGCAGAGTCAGCGAAGAGGCTCTGGCGCTGCACAGCCATCGATCGTGGATACGTGCGACCGATGGCGGTGTAGACGTTCCCAAGACAGCAGGGGTTGGAATACTGCTTTCATCCCTCAACTAATCGGAGATAATAGAAAAGGCCAGTATAAACTGCGGTGCACGCCCATGCAGCTGCAGGACGGAATCCCGTGCGCTGCTTCTAGCCCTAGAGAAGCTGATGATTCCTCGTATCCAGCACAGGCGTAAAACCCTGCTTGTGGTTACGGACAGTCAGTCTCTTCTAGCGGCTCTAAACAAGGGCCCGCTCAGTCAGACAGACTGGACGGAGGATCAGATCTGGCAGCGTCTATTAACACTGACGTGTGCCGGCTGGTCCGTGCACCTGCAGTTTTGTTACGGATATTGCGGAATACATGCTAACGAGCTTGCAGATCAGTATGCGACGCAGACTATGGAAAGTGGACAATACACGGAGCAAGGAATCGCACCTTTATGGCATACGGATCTGCCGACATGTTTGACTACCCAGCTCCCCAACAAGTGGCGTAACACCATTCGTCAATACACTCATCGCTACTTGCTTTGCGGCACAAGGCCATCAGATCTCAGCGGTAAGGACCTGATCACTCAGGAGGTTCTTCACCGTCAGGAACTGGTTCACCTCGCAAGGGCAAGGTGCGGGGAATCTGAGCTCTGGGGCCGACTATACTGGGCCGTCAGAGATTGCACGAACCAATGCCGATTCTGCAACATCTCACCGGAACAGTCTGCATATATGCGCTCTAACAACGATCCAACTGCACCGGGGACGGACACTGTTCCCCCGTCGGCGAGGGAGGAAGACGTCTCTCCAGTAAGGAGACGGAACCTCACACGCCGTCGGAAGGAGAAATGTCCGCACTGTGATTCCACATTGACGGGATTCTCGAATCTCGTCAGTCACTGTCGGTCATTTCATCCGGAGCATCCTCCACCGCTTCCCGAGCTCAAGTGCGATTTCTGTGACATGGTTTTCCCCACACGGAGAAGCACCGCACAGCACAGAAGTCACTGCGCACACAACCCAGACGCCACACGGCATCTAAACAGCAGTGCCAGGAGGCGATCCCTGCTGCCGCAGGATCAGCCAGCTTCCACAAGCACGCCAATCGGCCCGCAGGAAACCTTGCACCATCTGCTTCTAGAATGTCCAGACACCTTGGCTGTGCGCCAACGGCTGGGCATTGAACAGGACCTTCGCCTCGGAAAGTTCTCTCAATGGCAGTTGCTTCATAGCAGGAAACTTTTGTCGTTGCTCGACCACCTCTTCGGCACTCAGATGGCACTGTATAGCTAGACGCGCTGGTAAGAGTAGTAAAAAAAAATTAAGCCGATATCCCGTGAGGGTGATGACGCTGCCGCCAGTTCTCTTCTGGTGAAAAGTGAGGATAATAAGGAGTTGATTTTACTGTACGAGAAGAGGAATGGTGATGGGACATACAGTCTTGTTGCCATGCGCCTGACTCAGCAGCTGGAGCGGATAAAGTGTGCGGTGAAGACATAGAAAGAAATGGACAACGCCTTGGGAGTTCCCACTGAAGGGCTGGTTGTTTTTTTGTCCAGCACATTGGACGGGACTGCATGGAAGGACGAGTACCTCGGCGTGAATGCCAAAGTGGGGAGCGGAGTGACCAGCACGGAGAGCGGTGTGAATTTCCGGGGAGCAGGGGCACAGTGGCCTGTTGGCGACATGGGGCAGACTGTGCCGTACTACCTTACAAACAACAAGTTCACTCTTTCGGCGACGGTGGTCATCCACGAGGTGCCGGAGGCAGGCAGCAGCCCCATTCCTTTGATTGGTGCGAGGCTGAACGACACGGCCAGCACGGTGCTCTTTCAGCTGTCGTACACGAGTGAAAGAAATTGGAACCTCACACTTCACAAGATGGAGTTTTTGGTGAAGCCGTCCGGTGATGTTGGCAATTGGGAAACAAACACGGCAATTCGAGTGACGGTGCAAAAGGATAACGATGATGAATGGTTTGTGTACGCTAATGGGAGAAGAATATACGAGACGGATGAAAAAGAAATGGCTCAGGACCGTAACGCTGATCAGTTTGGTTCACACAGGATCTCACACTTCTTCTTTGGTGCGGGCAATAAGAAAGATGAAGAGGGCAGCTATGTGACGGTGGCTGATCTCCTTCTGCACGACGACGCGCTGTTTGACGATGACCTCGGAGACCTCAACGCCAGGACAGTTCCTATTCGACATCCGGCTGCCGAAGAACTGGACACTGCGGTGAAAGTCACAGCGACGGGGGAAGAAAAGCAGAAGGCCACACAGCTGACGACTTTCTTGGCAGACGTTGAAGAGGCTCCAATTGCACAACCGACTGACTCTCAGTCTGTCCGTGTTCTTGCGGGCAGTGAATCGAGTGCTGAGAATGTTACGGACGAATTGCATCCACGCACCGCCGCTACAAATGACACTTCCGTTCCAGAAACCAATCACTCAGCATCCGATGGCAGTATGAGTCCAGAGGACCGCCTCGCCCTGATCACCGACGCGAAATTGATCCTGCATGATTTACTTGGTGACAGCACTGCGCGTGTGCGCGTGTCTTGTGTGTTGCTGCTTCTTCTGGTACTGTGTGCACTTGTGGCAGTCTTGTGAGCCGAAGAGTGTGACATTGCGAGTACTCACGGAGATTGTGTGGCGCATTCCCCGCGGGTTCTTTTCTTTTTTTTTTCCTTTTTTTTTCTTGTGTTTTTTTGTAATACTCAGTAATTCTTTTTTTCCTTTTTTTTTAATTTTTGGTTGCTGCACACTGTCATGAGCGAATTCTTTTCCCCCTATTGTTTGCTTTTGTTTTTGCCCACACGCGGTGCCGGCCCTGCGGCTGTGCATTCCACGGCCTGCACGAAGGGGGGATTGGAAGAAGAGGCCGGATGCCGCAATAAAAGTGAGGGATGTTGTGTGGGCTGGTGGAGCAGTACAATTTCATTTTTTTGTTTTACTTTTCTTTTTTCATTTTTTATTCTTGGTGCAGGTAATATTTATACAGAACACACGGTCGTCTTGTGCCGAACCGGCACATGAAGTAAAATCCCTGCCGAATCAACATCTTTTCTTTTTTATATTTTTGGGGTTTTTTCTGAACTCCTACCCTTTTGTTTCTTTTTTTTTTTCCCTTTTTTTAATCCCTGCGGACTTTTTTTTGTCTGTGCCATGTCCACTGCCACTTTTTGTCCTTGTGTCCCATTTCTTGCCTCTCTGCTGACCGTGCTGTTGAAATGCCCCTATTGCCTCTCTTTTTTTTTCTGCTAGAGGCACTGATGTTCCTCGACGACAATTGTTTGTGTTCCCCATTGCGATGGCAGGAGATTGACTGGACGCCGTGCCCCGGCCTGTTGAGTACACTTGTAGGGGAGCAAATGATGTGCGCTGTGCCTCACTGTGAGTGTATGGCGCCACTCGGCACAATCTGCTGTGGGGCGTACTTCCAATCCGTCGGGGCAGAGAGAAGTAAAGGACAGCGCCGTGGACTTGTATGCGCTCCGTCCCTCTTGTTGCGGCCGTGGGTCTGCTGTGCGCATGACTATATCTTGCGGCGCGACGTGGATGGCGGTGCTTCTGCGTGCGTTGTGCGGCGTGTTTCTCTTCCCCATGTTTTTTCCCTTTTGTGTGTGGGAAGGTTGTGGGAGAGGATGTGTGCGGGAGAATGAGCATGGGTGGCTGCCAGCCCCGCCCAGCGCATTGGAGAATTCCGTACACGTGGCTTTGCTTGACGGCGTTTCGCGGCACCCAGAGTGTGGCGAGGAGGAGGATGGGGAAGATCTGTTGTGGGCAGAAGGAGGATGGACAGGACAGTCCTCTTCCGTGTCATTTCCGATGTCGTTGGCAGTACATACTGAGAGCGTAAATTTGAGCGAGTGCGAGATGAAAGGTTTGTGCCGCTTTGTGTGTGCTACTCAATCGTCGTCATTGCACGCTGTCGTCACGGTGCGTTGTTGTGCGGTGCTGTTTGATGAGGGAATGGCGTGATACCACGGCTGCTGTGCACCACAACCATTTATTGCCTCTGCACCGTCATTGTTTTTTTTTTTTTTTTAGTTTGTGTGAATTTTTTCTTTTGCTTCACAATGAATTTGTTGGAGGAGCTTTGGTTTTGGTGACTGATTTACGGTGTTTTGCCTTGTGTGTCGGTTGCGGTGCTCCTACGTGATGCTAAAGCGTTTGATCGGGTATTTACCCTTCTTTTTGAGTCCTGCAGCCGACCTTGTTTGGTCATGGCGGCAGCAATGGGACTCTGCGGCTGCGTGTTCGTCGCACGTGTCGCCTCTCCCGCTGTTGCTTCCTTGCTGTATTGGTGGGGGAGTGGGCGAGTGATGGCGTCGGTGGAGTTGCGTCCCAGTGGGAGAGGTAATACGCTGACGGCGACGGTCTCTGTTGCAGGTGACCTGACGAGATGACGTCACCGGTGTCACAGTTAACCGATATGGATGTGGGTCGCACCTTTGCTTTTTCCCTTCTCTCCATCCCCCAGCCTCCTGCAGACTGACGAACTGCAGGGCAGTGGCGTGATTACAAACCGGCCGTCTATGAGCAAACAGGCCGCACAATTGACGTGGACTCTTGTTCCCCGTGTCTGGGCGCCGCCACCGTACTTCTTTATTTGTCCTTCTTGTGTGTGTTGTGTGCGCTTATGATGCCGCTGCGTGCTGTGCAATGCCGACCCACGTAAGCGGGAAATGACGCCTTAACTGCTGGCGATCGGCGAGTTCTCCACTCCTCTTCCATGCCACTATTTCTTCCTTTTGCGCGCTCGATGGCTGCTGATTGTAACGCTGCCACGTGGGTCTGCCCCGGCCCTTGTGTGTCTTTCACGGCATCGGGACTGCTCTGTGGTAGAAACATTTGGTTACAAGAGCGGTGCCAATGGCCATGTGTCTTTTGCTGGGATGGCGCCACTCTGCATGGTGGTTGTGTGGGGCTGCGTTGGCGGTGGGAGGGCGATGGTGTTGCCGGCGTGCTTGCGTCAGTGCTTCTTTGTCGGTGGCTGTGCATTGGTGGGGACTGTCTGTGACCGGATGCCTCTGCGTGCCGCTGTGTTTGGTTACTGTTGTTGCTGTCTTTTCCTTTTCTGACTGTGCAGTTAGAGATACTTTTGCTTGATCAGCACAACTATCGTTTCAAGGTGTTAGGGATTAATTGCAGTATTAGGACTAGTAGTGGTGGGAAATCGATCTATCGGAATAGTGTTTCTGGATTTTCCATTTGTAGAAATGGATCTGCGAAGCAGGAGCTACGGTCGACGGGGCGACTGCGACACACCACGAGAGCTCTATTGATATCTGATTGGTTTGTGGATGTGGTCTGTTGTGGGTGCGTGTCCGTGCAGCCGGCACCTTGTTCGGCGCTGCTCGTTGTGTTGGCACTGGTTGCGGCGGCGGCGTGGGTGCCCGCGGTGCATGCGGTGGTGTTGCGACTGCGGGGCGGCACGGTGGAGAGAGCCATCACGGTGGGCCGCGCCGTGGACACGGTGCTGATGGACGGCGTGTCCATCACGAACGGCGTGGCTGTGGTGTTTGACGTGCCGGCGATGCTTCCCGGCGCGCTGCGCATTGAATTGAGGAACTGCGTGTGCGACGGCGGTGCGCAGATCTACGTGCGGGGCTACAGCGGCGAGCCGGCGAGTGACCGGAGCCTGGAGGTGAGCGTGAGCGGGCTGTCCGGGAGCTACTGCTCGCTCGTGTTTGTGCACAACCTGCCGGCACACACGAACGTGACGATCCGTGACTCGACGATTGTGACGCCGGGACCGATGCGCTACTCGCAGCTGAGCGGGCTGATGGACGCGGTGGCGTCGCCGCTTGTGCTGCACGCGACGTCGCTGTTGCAGTCGCAGCTGCGTGTGAGCAACACTGTGCTGAGGTCGTTGCAGGCGGGCGGGTCGGCGGTGTACGCTGGCGGCGGTGTGGACCTGCTGTCGAGCGCGGTGGTGCTTGACGGCGTGTCGCTGGAGGCGTCGGGCGGTCCGACTGCTTCCGCGTTGCATGTGGCGTCCTCGTCGATTCTCAGTCTGCGGAGCCACTCGGTGTTCTCCGTGACGAACGTGTCGGTTGTGAGCAGCGGCGGCGGCTTTGTGCTTGGCGAGCGCCTCGCGGTGTCCGATTCGGTGCTGCGCTTCGTGGGCGTCGAGGGGTCTGTTGCGTCCTCGCTGGTGCGCTGCGACGGTGGAACGGTCGGTGCCGGCGGGTGGCTGGAGCTGCACGACGTGTGGGCGGTGGGCGAGGCGTCGTCTGTGGCGTCGCTGTCGGGGGTGACGCTGAGCGGCGGTGCCGTGTCGATTGCTCGCTGCGCTGCCGCTGGCGCTACGCTTGTCTCCGGGCCGACGATCACGAGCGGCGTCGTGTCGGTGCAGTGCAACCGTGCCGGCGGCCGTGTGCTGCGGAGCAGCGGCGACTATCGCTTGGCCGGCCTGCCCTCCGTGAGCGTGGTGCCGTGCGACGGCTGTGCGGCTGCGCTGGCATGCTTTGATGCGCTGACGGCGTCGTTCTCTGACTGCGTGTGCAGCTGCCGTGCCGGCGGCGTGGGCGAGGCGTGCCTGCCGTTCGACGTGCCGCCTGCGAGGTTCGGTGGCGGTGCGCAGGATTGCGTGAGTGGCGTGACGCTGACGGAGTCGGTGACGGTTGGCGGCGGGCGTGCGACGGCGTGCTTCGACTCGGTGGTGTTCAGCGGACCGATCACTGTGGCGGTGGACCTGCGCTCGATGGACTTGTCCGCTGACGCGCTGAACGTGACGCTGCGCCACTGCGTGCTTGCGGGCGGCGCGCAGCTGCGGATTGGCGGCCTCAGCGAGAGCACGGCGCGCCTGATGCCCCACGTCCTCGTCAACATGACGAATGTGACGTCGCTGGAGGGCACGATCGTGCTGCATGGCGCGATGCCGCTGCACTCGAGTGTGCTGCTGGCGAACTCAACGCTGCGCGCGACGGTTGGCGGGTCGCAGTACGTGCAGACTACCCCTGGCCACGAGGGATCCCGGTATGGCCCCGCGCTTGTCCTGGACGGCGTCCGTCTTCTGTCGACGCGGTTTGTCATGACACGGTCGATGCTGGCGTGTGGCGGGGGTTCGTGCGCTGCGATCCTTGTGGAGCGCGGCCTCGGCGCAAACCTGTCCAGCGTCTTCTACATGGACAACTGCGCTGTCAATACGCAGATGCACGTGATGTACGCCCTTGCGTCGGACCTGCGTGTCAGCGACGGCTCCGTGTTCTCCATACAGAACAGCTCGTGGAGTGTACCGAGCATTGGCTTCTACAAAGGCGCGTGTGTGTTTGGGGACGTTGCGGTGGATGGCGGCAGCGTGCTGCAGATTGTGTCCAGCACTTTCCGTCTCGGCTTCGCCATGCTCATAGCAACCACGCTGACCGTGGCTGACGGCAGCTGGCTGGTGCACCGCGACAACGAGGTCCGCACCGCCTACGTTGTGTATGTGGCCAATAAAAATGGCGTGGCGTTCCGCGATCGGAGTGTGTGGTCGATACTTGACAACAAATTCACGTACGGCTCGTACTCGTCGACCATCGCACGCATGACAAGCAACTGGTCACCACCATCCGACGCGCGCCCGATCATCTACGGCGTGTGCAACGAGCTAAGGGGCTCTCCTGTGACGGATTACCAAGAAGAGCTCAATATTGGTTCGCCCGTGACGGTGTTGGACTGTGGTGAGTGCACCGTGGACGCCGTGTCCTTTGCGGCGAGGACGAGCAGCATCAGCGGCTGTGAGTGTGTGTGCGCTGCTGGCGGCTACGGTGACACTTGTCTGCCAGCTGCGGTTCCGGACGGCCTTGGGCCGCTCCCGCTCCCCGATGCGGACGACACGGAGGTCCGCTGCGTGCACGGTGGCAGCATCAGCTCCGTGGACGATCCTGATCCCGGTGTGCGTGGTCTGTGCTTCGTCAACGTGACCTTCACCGCCGCGATTGTGCTGGACCTGTCGTATTTCGACGCACCACAACAGACACTCAACATCACGCTGCTGCAGTGCGTCCTCATGGGCCTGTCGATCAAGGGGAGTGGTGCACGCGTGCACGTGAACATTGTTTCCTCGATGCTAGATTCTGGTGAGCTGGAGTTCAGGGGTGTTTTTGGCGTGAGCTCCCAGATACTGGTGGTGGGCAGTACGCTTGTGACGACGTCGGGCCACGCCATTTTATTTGTGAAGTTTGCTCTCAGTGCAAATGTGACGCTGCTGCTACTCGACAACTACATTGAGGGGAACTGTTACGCAGTCTATTTCTCCAGTGGTGTTGTTGTTGATGGTGGCGGGATCATTGTGAAGGGGAATACGCTGAGTACGATGGAGGATGACGGTGTGGAATCATTTGTTTGCGTTTACGCTGTTGATGTAAGGAACGGCGGCTACCTTGACGTGGAGAACAACACGATGATCGCAGTCAGTGACATTTATCTTAACGGGGACACCACTGTGAGGTCCGCGGGGCTGCTGCGAGTAGCGGATTGCATCCTTTTTGGCAGCGCGGAGTTTTTGGATTCTTCGCTGTTGTATTTGGCCGGCTCTGTGGCTCTCCAGGGTGGTGCGCAGTGGCGTGTGGAGGGCAACAGCGTGAGTGCAGCCTCAGTATTAACTATTCCGTATTCCTGGCACAAAATTCAGCTGTCAGACAGCGGCACCACCGTGGCGCTTGCACACAACCGTCAGGTGGACTCGAGGGTTTCCTTCGCCAATTTTTTTCCATCGAGCATTGTTGTGACGTCACCCGCGCGGTTGGTCGTTGGGTGCAACCTTCAGGGTGATGAGGAGGTGTCGTACGACGATGTGTTTCCGGAGGGCGTGGTGGTGTTCAGGTATGGCACATGCAACGATGACGCGGCGTGCTACATGCCCGGGACGGAGTCGGTGGACCGCGGCTCGTGCTCGTGCAGCTGCAAGGACGGATGGCATGGCGCGTCGTGTCTTCCCTTCGAGGTGCCCGACGCGGTTTTGCTTCCCTTGCCGGAGAGAGCCGTCGACGGCGACACGAGCTGCGTGGTGAACCGGACGCTGACAAGCCTCACGCTGAACTTATGGAAGACGCACCACTGCTACGTGGGTGTGACATTCAGCGGCGTGGGTGCTGTGCTGACATTTTCTTTCAACAGTATGCCGCTGCATCTCCCCATCAACATCACGTTCACGGGGTGCACATTTCGTGGCGGTGCCGCGCTGCAGTTTGTTGGTGGCGCTGAGGCGTCCGAGTCAGCCGGCGTCCTGATCCGCGTGAGTCAGACGGTGATGCGTTCCTCTGTTGTTGTGTTTGCACTTGCCCTCCCGCAGCGCTGCGACGTTGCCGTCACGGAGGTTGACGCGGTGCAGTCCTCCGAGGTTCATTTGCCGGACACTGTGAACAAAAGGTTGAGCGTTTTGATGCTACACGAAGTTGTGTTGGCTGCGTCCTCGCTGTTGGTCAGCAACGTCAGGGCGCGTGCATCGAAGCGTGATGCGTTTGGTTTGTACTCGACCGGGACGCTGACGCTGGTGCGTGGCAGCTCGCTGTACATGCGGCATTGCAGCTTCGATGGCTACACATATCTTTTCCACGTAAATACCCTCAGTGTCCGCGATCGCTCTGTTTTTGCGTTGCTCAACAACACAGTTTTCTTCGGGAAAAGCCTTTTGCATCAGCACTCCCGATTCAGCGTGTCGGATCACAGCGTGCTGCGCGTGGTGGGCAACAGTGGCTCCGTGCAATACGCCATCTGTAACTATGACTTGTGGACTGTTCAGCGGTCAAGCTGGCTGGATTGGCGCGACAACGACGTGGAAGTGGGTGCGATTTTCTACAACACTGAGTCCGCATTTGTGACCATTGACAGCAGCAGTGCTGTGACGCTGACGGGCTGCAAGATGGGCTTGACGGGGTTGTCAGTGCCTTTGCTGAGGCGGGTTGGGACCGGCTACCGGTTCTTTGCTGGGTGCCTGACGGTCGCGGGACGGAAGGTGGCGACGGCGGCAGAACTGGCGCTGAACTGCATCACCAACGTGATGACGGTTGCAGTGTGCGGGGAGTGCACGAAGGACGGCGACTGCTTTGCTCCGCTGACGACGGCGGTCATTGGCTGCAAGTGCCAGTGCGCTGCTGGAGGGCACGGCGATGTGTGTGTCCCGGCGCCTGTGCTTGCTGGCCCATCGCCACCGCCGTCGCCGCCAGTGCCGCCCACACCGCTGCCACCGCCACCGCCGGTTGGTGAGTGCATCAGCGACATGGCGTACCCCGAGGTTGCGCAGGCTGTGGGCGGTGGGCTGTCGTGGCCGTGCTACCGCAACGTGTCGTTCAGCGGGGGCGGCATGAGCCTGACGGTGCTGGTTGGGGCGATGACGGGCGAAGTGGTGAAAATCACGTTCGAAGGATGCACGTGGAGGGACGGCGCCGTGCTGTTGCTGTTGGGCAACGTGCACGCCGCTGTGGGGTCGCTGCACATCGTCACCGGCAACACATTCATTGACGCGCTGCTCAGCCCGGAGGGTTGGTTTCCACCGCGCACGAACATCACGATCAGCGGGAACCGCTTCACGGTCACGAAGCTGATCCCTCGGTTGGGTTTGATCCTTAGGAGGCCGTCGTGTGTTGCGATGAATGGGCTGGTGATCAGCAACGACTCCGCGGTGGTGCTGAGTGGCAATGTGTTTCAGAGCGTGAGGGCATCGTCAATCGCCATTCACGTTGTCAGATCTGCGCTGAGGGTGTCGTGGCACTCCCTGTTTGCGGTGGTGGGCAATACATTTCATATGGACGGCAGTAACGGTACGCTGATATATCTTGAGGGGACTAGACAGTCTTTGCCGCTGAGCGTACTGAACAACTCTGCTGTGGTGATCCGAGGCAACGCTGTGACGAGGCCGGTGCAGTACTTCATGCACATTTTGTCGGCCTTACGTGTGGGGTCTCTTTCAGCGGTTTTGTTTCAGGACAACGAAATGCAGGGAAGCTTGGCTGTGTTTTTAGCTTTTTCTACCCACATTTACTACCACTTCTGGCTGCAGTTGAGCGGCAACCTCTGCCGTGAATCCCCATCGGATTCTTTTACTTTATTTGACCCCAAGGTGAATCTCCGCGACTCCACGGTGTCTGTGTCCAGCAACCGATTTATGTCCAGCACATTCACGCCGACAGTGCTGCTGATACCCAAAAGTTCCAGCGATCTCACGAACGGAGCGATTGTGGCTGCGTGCAACACTGTGAACGGCGAGAAGGGAGCGGAATACAGCATCCCGTCCGTGTACAATGCCACTATCCTGAGCTGTAGTGACCCATGCACTCTTGCGGCGTCGTGCTTCCCCGCGTACACGATGACGGCCTCGAGTGATGGCTGCGCCTGCACGTGCGCGGAGGGCGGCCACGGCGATGCGTGCCTGCCCGTTGCTGTTCCCGAGCCACCGAGCACCGACGGCGCCGAATTGTGCGTGCGGGAAGTGCGTGTGGGTGTGGAGGTGAACGTCAGTTTCGGGACGTCGGTGGCGTGCTACGTTGGTGCGACCTTTGCGGCGGACGTCGTGGTGGACATGGAGTCGATGTCGGGGAGCGTGCGCAACGTGACGCTGGCGGACTGCGCGTTTTTGGGCGGAGCGAGCCTGTGCGTTGTTGGGTGGCGGTCCGACCCGCCTGCTGGACAGCGCGTCGATGTGTTGGTCAGCGGTCTTGAGTCGCGCTCCGGCGGCGGCGTGCTGGTGGCGAACCGATTCCCGCCGGGCTCGCGCGTCACTGTGGTGGACTCGGTGCTGATTGCAGAGGCGCGTGTTGCGTACCACGACGCCTACGACCTTGGCGACCTCTCCGCGTGCCTCGTGGTGCACAACGTGAATCTGACTGGGAGCGTGCTGACCATCGCGCGCACGCATGTGGCGGCTGTGTTCGGCGATGCTGTTGGCGTGTTGTTTGTTGGCAGCGTGGCGCTGTCGTCGCGTGGTGCGCTGTACGTGGACGGGCTGTCGGTGCAGACGGCGCTGGGGCTGTGCGTGTCGGTGGAGGGCGGTGTTGCTGCCAGTGGCGGCTCCGTGGTGGCGTTTGTTGACAGCGACTTTCTGCTGTGCAAGCACGCGGTGTCTGTGCGTGGGGCTGTGAGCGTGTCGGGCTCCGCTGTGGCGCTTGTGCGGAGCGAATTCTTGTTGACGGAGGACTACGCGGTGGCGTTTTATTCGACTGTGAGCCTGGCCGACGGGTCGACGCTGCTGGCGAAGGGCAACGTGCACGACGGCGTCTCGAGGGAGATGCTCTACGCCGCTGGCGCCGTGACCGCTGCTGGGAGCACGCTGAGCTTTGTGCGCAACCGAGCGCTGCTGCCGCGGATGCTGTCGGTGAGCCTGTCGCTTGCGGCTGGGGCGCATTTGAGGGTGACGTGCAACGACGCTGGTGGCCGTGTCCTGTCGACGGCGGAGGAGTACGCAGCGGCTGGTTTTGGCGACGCTGGGAGCATCGACGTTGCTGGGTGCGACGCCTGCGACAGGGACACGCACTGCTACGCGCCCGGGACGGCGTCTGCGAGCATGAGGAACGGTGTGTGCGTGTGCGCGTGCGGCAGCGGCGGGTACGGCGAGGCGTGCGTGCCTGTGGGCGCTTTCGCGCTGCCGCCTGCTGTGGGCAACACGTCGAGTGTGTTTGTCCGCGAGGGCGTGACGGTGCGGTCGGTGTTTGTTGTGCCTGCTGGCGCGAGCGAGGTGACGCTGCGCCACGTTGTGCTGGACGGCGTGAGTCCTGTGCTCTACGTGCCGTGGATGGCGCGGGACGGCGTGCGGATCGTTGTGCAGAACGTTTCGCTGCTGAACGGTGCCGTGCTGTATGTGATGGGCGGTGGAGCGCTGCGCGGTGCGGTGGCGGCGGGGAGCGACGAGGGCGGGCCGGTGGAGCTGTCCGTGTGCGATGTGGAGGCGCTGAACGGTGCGCTTGTGCTGACCGGCACGTTTCCCGCGGGGTCTGTGCTGACGGTGACGGACTCCCTGCTGGTTGCCACGAGGCCGACGCCGCTTGTGTATCTTCCCGGCTCGCAGTCCTCGCCGTACGCACCGGTGCTGGTGCTGTCGGGCCTGCGGCTTGTGCGGTCCGTGCTGGTTGTGTCTGGCGTTGCCCTCGTGACTGTGATGACTGGTGGGCGGACGGTGGTGGTGGACGGCGCCGTGCTGGAGCTTGTCGGTGGCGGTGTTGCGCTGGACGCGGCTGTGCTCGGTGGCGAGTATGCGTTGTACGCGAGTGCGCGCGTGGTTGCGTCGTGGGGCGCTGTGCTGCGCGTGTCTGGGAGCCAGGTGTACGCCGCGCATGGGTTGGTGTTCGAGAGCGGTGTGGAGGCCAACGCGTCCGCCGTCGTGGTGAACGACAACGCCGGTGCGCTGACCGATGGCGCGCTGCTGGATCTGCGGGGGTCGGCGTCGTTTGCGTCCGGGTCGTGGCTGTCGGTGCGTGGCAACAGCATCAGTGGCAGGCTCCTGTCTGTGCCGTCGTACCCGCGCAGTGCGGAGCTTGTGCAGAGCACGCTGACGCTCCACGGGAACGCTGGCAGCGGGCACGTCGTGATGGACGGCACCGTTTCGCTTGTAGGCACCGGCCGAAGATTCGTCGTGGGGTGCCTGACGCTCAACGGGCAGGCGCTGCAGCCGATGGACTACAGGTCCGCCGGTATCATCGGGGAATTCCGCCCCGTGGCGTGTGGCGTGTGCGACGCCGACGTGCACTGCTTTGCAGCTGCGACGAGGACGATGTCGGTGTCGTGCGGCTGTTGCTGTGCTGAGGGCGGGTACGGGCGCGACTGCCTGCCGGTGTACCTGCCGCGCGTGGACGGGTGCAACCGCACGCCCGGCATTCCGCCGCTGAGCCATACGGCGACGCTGACGAAGACTCGCAGCCTGGCAACAACGTTGACGCCGGGCATGAGCACGACGCACTACAGTCCGACGCAGCACGGGCCGACGGAGACAGTGGCGCTGCCGCCCACGCGGACCCCGACGGCGTCGGTGAGCAGCACGCTGTGGTGGAGCGAGGTGGCGTGCCCGACGCTCGCCGTGACGACGACGGCGGCTGGTGGGAGCCTGACGCAGAACGACATTCGCGGCGGTGGGAGCGCCGTCCCGACGCGGCTGATGGTGGCGCTGCCGTCGCCGTTTCGGTGGGCACGCGACCCGCAGCTCGGCACGCACCTGAGCTTCGTGCCGGTTTCGACGGCGCAGCCTCGCGGCTTTGGTGGTCCGTGGGGAGCGATGCTGAGCAACGCGACGTGGATGCGCAACGCGACGAATCCGTCCACTGTCCTGGAGCTGGCTGTGCCTGTGCACCGCGGTTACTTCATTGGTGCCGACGAGACGATAGTCATTCGCTGCGACGCTGCGGCGGCGTTCGGCGGCTGCAAGGGTGTGCTGCTTGGGTCCTTCACGATCAGGTCGGACACGCTGCCCGCCGCTGCCAGCGCCCTCTCGGCGATCACCGGCGTTGTTGCGGGTGCGGCGGCTGTTGCGGTGGTGGTGACCAGCGGGCTGGGCTCCATCCTGGAGATGCAGGCGCTCGGCGTGTTTGCGAGGATGCCATGCGCCTCGGCGCAGGAGCGTGCGAGCACCGCTGCGCTGCCGTACTTCCTGTCGGTGTTTGCTGCTCTTGACCCGCTGTGGATGGTGGTGGGCAACGCGCTACTCGCTGCTGTGTTCGGGTGCGTGCGCTGCGGTGTGACGGCGGCCTTCCAGCGGTGGCGCGGCGTGGACGCGGCGAGTGCGTGGGCGGCGATGCGCTATCCGAGCCTGACGTACGTCGTGGCGCACGCGATGCACCTCGGCATCTTCTTCGGCTCCGTGTTTGCAGTGGCGATGCCCGACGCCCGCGTGCAGCACCGCGTGATTGGAGTTGTTGGCGTGCTGTACGGTGTGGCGTTTCCTGCTGGCGTGTGCTACTTGATTGCCCGCCACGCGGGCGCGAGCTTCACGAGGTACTGGCAGTTTTCGAGAAAGCCGCTGCACGAGCGCCTGCTGTACCCCGTCGGGTATTGGCACCCCGCGGCGCAGCGGCGGATGTACGGCGGCATGCTGACAAACATGAGGGGCAGCCACGTGTACTGGTGCGTGTTCCAGCTGTCGGTGCTGTGTGTGGTGGGCCTGATTGCGGCTGTGCACCCGCCCGTGGGAGGCTGCCACGTCCAGTACTTCTGCATGGCGGCTGTGCTGCTTGCGGGTGCGGGCGTGGTTGCCTTCACGAACATGATGCGCTCGGCCTTCCTGACGGTGATGCGCACGGCGAGCTTTGTGCTCCTTGCGGCGCTGTGCGTGGTCAGTGCGGCCAACCACCTTGCGCCGAGCGACGGCGGTGCGAGGGCGTACGCGGCTATCGTGCTGCTGCTGACCACTTTGCTGCTTGCGGCCACTGTGTACGGCGTCGTTGTGTGGAACGCGGAGGACCGCCACTGGCAGGAGCTGCGCGAGCCGCGGCGTGGTGGGCTGGAGGCACTGCTGCACGATGACGAGGAGAGCGACGAGGATACGCCGAAGCCCCACGACATGACTTCATTGTCGTACGCATCAGGCACCACCGGCGCGTCGTCGTACCGACCACCCGCACCGCCGTAGCAGCCCATGGCCGGTGACACACTTCCAGACGCCCTGAGCCTGCTCGAGTGTGCATCGAGTGCAAGCTGCAAAATTGATCACGCCCTCCTGTGACGTGCAACACGTAGAATTGATAGGTTTTCAGTGCTGGTTGATGGGGGAGGGCGCAGGGCCACGGTTGTGCTGCGCACCACGGCCACTCATCGCTCACAGCACAAACAGCGTCGCTCCTTATTTTTTTTGATTTGTTTCTGTTTTTTGCGACTGAGCTTGTGACTTTCTTTCGTTCCATGATGACTGCGTAGGAGGAGCTTCGGTTCGGTCGCCACTGCACCGTGTCTTTTTCGGCGTTGTTTGCAGTGCCTTTATTTTGTGCTGAAATGTACGTGTTTTTCTTCCTGCTGCGTAACCGAACTCACCTTGTGCTGTCACACTGTGTGGATGACTCTCTCGCTGTGGCTGTCAGTCATGTCTGTGCGTATTCTCCTTTTCTTTTTTTCTTTCTTATATGCCCTTTCTTTGTTTTTTGTTTAGTGTTCAGCTTTAACTCAATCCAACCACGAAGACAAGGAGAAACAATGCCTGGGAAGCGCAAGAGGGTGCAGGGTGACGATAACACCGAGTGTCAGGGATATACTGTGCCGCAAGGAGATTGCCAGACGAGAGCAAGGCCGGAGTCTGAGGATGTCACGGATCAACCCGCTGCGACCCACATAAGAGTGGAGGAAACGCAGCGACCAAAGTGGACCATGAGGAGCACCGTAAAGGACGTTCTGCTGGAAGGAAAGGAACGCATTACCAAAATGTGGCTGAGTGACTTCCTTCGGAATTATTTTGACGGCAGGGGCCTTGGGAAATTATATAGGAACGTCATGATGGAGAGCTTTTTAATTAGTCCCAATAAGTTCATCCAAGACGAAGTGTTATTGGACACAATAAAGGCATCGCCGCCATACCAAGAGCTGAAAAAAGAGCGTGAGGAGTATTACGTGCTATTGGGGGCTTCACAGGACCTTGAAAAAGAACGTATTTTCACTCTCAGGCATTGGAGGGAATTTGAAAGAAGGGATACGGTCATTCCTCTTGCAAGGGTAAAAATAACCACAGCCTACTCTCAGGTACTGAGAGTAGAGAGGTGGGAGGCAGAAGAAGAGGCAAGGCGAGAACGACAAAAACTGGGAATTAACGTTTCCACTTGGATTAAAGATGTGGTGCGTGAGGGAAGGGTTCGCGTGGATAAAATGAAACTGAATGACTTTATTACGATGGAATTGGACGACAGGGGCGTTGTGGCCGCCAATCGGGATGTCTTGCTGGAGGCGTTTTTCAAGGACCCCAATAAATATATCCGTGATGCGGGAGTATTGGGCGAAATGCAGGCATCCGATCGTTACAAGAGGATGGAGAGGGCTGTGAGGGAGGAAATGGATATGGCGGAGGATGCAGACAAGCTTCACAAAAATGGTGTGGACAAGTTACTGAAGTGGTTGGTGGCTACTGCGGAGGTAAAAGCAGGTGTTCATGGAGCTACTAAAAGGTTTTTGGATGCAGCTGCCGAGGAAGCGAGGAAACCAAAGAAGTCGAGCGCACCGAGGTACCTGGAGGGATGCTACGAGTCTGTGTACAATGCGAGGTGGCATCATGTCGTGGAGGTTCCTGGCGGCGAGGGGACGGGAATGGAGGTGAGGGAGGGGAAACCACCGCAGCCATGGACGTACAAGAAAGTTGGCTACACCCTCGAAAAGGATGACGGTGTGGAGCAATCCGGTGCAGCACGTCCCAGGCTGATGATGCTCACCTCGGAGAAGGGATGGCCGTACTCGTGGAAGTGGAAGGAGAATAATTCCACTCGTGACTGCTATGTGAACTGTGAGGTGGAGCGAGTGTGGCAGATCGTCAGCGGCGATCTCACCGAATGGCTCAGCAGTCACGGTCGAACCGACTTTAAGCCCAAGAGGCGTCTGTTGATTGGGACGCCCGGGATCGGGAAGTCGATGGCTGCCGGCTCGTACCTCCTCTACCAGCTGCTGCAATACGATATCAAGAAACTCCCAGCGGTTGCGTACAGTTTTGGTGGAAATACGACGTACGTGTTTGACAAGACCATCAAGACGGTGACGAGATACCTGGGTAGAGGAGCATTCGAGGACTTTTTGTATGATTTGCGTCATTTGAAGATGAAGGGGTATGTTATCTACGATTTGACGGAGAAAGGAAGGCCAGCGAGTTGTTTTGCGTTTTTTGATGAATGGGGCATGATTGTGTTGTCATCGCCAAAGGTAAGCAACTATGATAACTGGGAGAAGCAAGAAGGAGCCGAGCGAATCATCATGAATTGCCCCGAAGAGATGGATGTGAAGGCGATGTGTGCATGGATGAAGCGTGACGAGACTGCGGGGAAAAAAGCGGAATGGTGGAGGATGGTCAAAGAACGCATGGATAAAGTGGGGCCGATTCCACGTTACATCTTTGATGCGAATGAGTTCATTGCACACTCTGCTGCCATTGAGGATGCCTTGGATGGGATCAAGTCCCGGGATGGTGAAAAGCACTTTACGCATGGGGGAGTGAAACTGTGGTATTCTGAGAATGCGTCTCAAAAGCTGGTGAGGGTTGCCCGAGCAAGAGGAGAAGTCGGTGCTGAGGTATTTCTGAACGCACCGATATCTGTTTGCCTCGAGCGTCGAATACCGCACTATTTTGGGAAACGTGATGAGTGAGAAGGATGTATATATATTCCTGTTGCTGGTATTGGGGGTGAGAATACTCTTTTGTCTGAATGTACGGGAGGGTTTGGCCTGCGCGTGTTCACGTTTGGGGAGTTTGTCGGTGCATTAGTAGAGGAGGTCAAGGAGCTGAGGCCACCAGCACGTCGTGGAGGACAGTACTCACTGCTGAAGGCGAACCCTGAAGGGCGCCCCGCCGAGTCTTATGTGGAGTGGTTGCAATGGAATACCATACAAATACTAATATAAAGCATCGGCTGCTGTGCATACCGGCGGTTGCAACCTTTCCGCTGGTGGACGCCTTTTTTTTTTTTGTGAAGTTACCGCGGAAGACGCTGTTTGGGCTGCGGATGGCTACGGCGGGTGGGCACCACACCAGAGCCAGCACTGTGAGGCAGTTCACTGAGTGTCTGGCGGCATATTTTAATGGCTGGGAGGAATCATCCCGAGACATGTCGTGGGAGATTATTTACGTGCAGCACGCAGACAGCACGCCGATGAATGACTGGCCGAGGTGTCATGTTGTCAATTCCAATAATGTGAGCGACGATGAAAGCCGTGAAACAGCGGCGTTTTGGAAGGAAAAGGTACGCCAGTACCAAGTGTCAATATCATTCGGAGACTTTAGAAGTGACGAAGCACTCCGAAGTGTGGAAGAATCGTCGAAATAGGAAAACAAGTTGGGGAGGGAAAGGGGCAATTTTGATTTGTGGTAAGGAAATATTGTGGGAGTTATATATTTTTGGATACTTTTGTGTGCATACGGTGCGGGTGCACCAGCACCAGGTGACATTATTACAAAAAGGTCTCAAAAATGACCAACGCTATCGAACATAACAGTGGCAGAATAAATTAGGGAGGGAGTGGGGTTGTTTGGTTTCTGGTGAAAACATTGGGTGATTTCTACATGTTATTTTGATTGTGTGTTTGCATACGAGGCATAATTGGAGAATTGCCCCTGTATGAGGGAGACATTGTGGCTGGCGGTGTCGCAATACTACTGCATTGTCCATTTTCTTCTGTTTGTGTTCTAAGGCCCATCACTAACAGAAGCAGCTTTAGGGGATGGACGAAGGATAAGGTCTATTCGAGAAATGGTGTGCTCCGTGTGACCGCATGGAGCGAGGTGCCGCGTCATGGGTGGATGAGGATCCGCTCCCGCGTGTGGCTCTTTGGGTGATTGCTCGCTTGGTGTGCGTTGTGTGTTGGCGGTGGGTTGTGGCGGTATCCCGTATTGCCGGGAGAATCCAGGAGCCAGCAATGTTTCCCTCACGGGGTTGTTTTGTTGTTGGCGCAGCGCAGACGGCATCGACCGGCACCCGGACCAGACGCGTCGTGCCGGGACACAGTTGTGGCACCACGAGGTGTGGGGGCACGTGCTACCGCAGTGCGGGCATCACGATTTATTTGGGAAAGCACGAGGGAGGACAACAGAGGCACAACTGTGCGTGCTGTAGCAATTCAGCACTGAAAACCGAGAGGGTGCGCCCTGCGCCTGTTGCCTGCGCTCTCATAGCCACGTTTTGAATGGAGCGTGTTGTTTTTTCTTTTAAGCGGGCTCCGTGTGTCAACGCGACAGGGGAAAACGGTTGGCGGTGGCGGGAGTTCTTTCCGGAACGGCACTGGAGTGCAGGGTTCCCGGAGTGGGTCGCTCGCCGAGGTGGGGACGGCTCTCAGGGATTGTCTCGAGGCTGCTTCTCAATGCCGTTGTTGTTGTTGACGGCAAATCGCTGATGGGAGGGCGAGAGATAGTGTGCTGTCGTGTGATTTCTCACAGCGACACTCGTTGGAGCGCTGCATGTATGTTTGCCTCGCAGATGTGGTGTTTTGGATCCCTATTTCACGCTATTCGGTGCCGCCGAAGTGGACGGGGAAGTGATGCAGTCACGAGCTGCACGGGCGTGGTGGAAACGGCTACGCGAGCCTGTGGAGGACCCGAGCAAATTCAGGTGTACTATGCGGTTTGGGTCTACAAGGAAGGGAGAAACAGTGGGCGGCTGAGGGGAGTTGCAATGCACGCGGCTGCGGAAGATGACATGCGTTGCTGAGTTCTCGTTGAATGCCACTTTGGGGGCTTTTTCTCGAGGCCGTGAATCCTTCCTAATTTACTTGGAGGTGCTTGATGACGCCAGTTGTGGAAGGCATTTTCATTTCATACGAGGATGGCACACTGGAGACAAGGACGAAAGAGAGCGACGCCTCGCCAAAGGAGCGGCTGCTGGAACGTTGACGAGACTCGGGATTGTTTGCACGGCCAGCCGCTTGCCCTCTGCAGGATGTTTCTTGAGGCGTTCATTGGCCCAAGTGTGAGGTGCACGCACGGGCAGGCACCGCGGCAACAACCGTGTCGTTGGTTCTCCGTTGCACGAATGAGAAGGCGCACATCAGGCGTGGCAGGTGACGTCCCCTGCGGGCCCTCCCACCGCCTCTTCTGTTTCACATCTTGGCATTTTCTGCGCTGTGAAAACCGCTCCCATTGGCCGCCCTCTGTGACACGAGAGCCGCCTGTACTCCTTTCCGCCGCATTGCAGATTCGTGAGGAGGGCCTGAGGGTGCGTTGAGGAGCCGTGTGGCCTCTGCGAGCATGTCCTCTATTTTTCATAGGTGTTGAATTTTGGATTACCGAAACGCACCTTGAGTGCCTGCGTTAGAGGCACGCATGACTGATGGACAGGCGTGCTCGTGGAGGTGCAGGAGGGCCGCACCATTGGGAGGAGGAGTGAATGGGTGAGTGGGTGTGTCTGTGGCCCACATGTGGTGCCCGACTGGTGCTTCACTTTGTTTGGTGCTGTTATCATTCGCCTCCACAAAGAATGGCTTTGGGTGCTGCTTTTCCCAACTCTGTTACTGTGTCTGTGTGTTGCGTGTTTGTGGGCATGACTCTTCTTCCGTGCTGTGCATTTGCCGCGTAAGCTGTCGATGGTCTGTGTGAAATATGCGATGATTTGCGGCATTTTGTTGGATTGTGCTTTGATGCTTGCGGCTGGATGACGGTCAGACTGGACGCGTTGCTTTTTTTTTTTACTGTGATCACGTGCTATTTTTATGGGAGGCCTCTCAGAGAAGCGCCAGCCGACATTCTTGCAAAGCCCAGGCATGATGCCACACTGCTTATTGACGTGGAATGAGTTGAGAGGTTTGCACATAAGCTCCTGTGCATTCTTGCCGTGGTGCTCCCCACGCATGGCCCATGGAGACGACTGGCTGAGAATTGTCAATGGGCTTCTTGTTGAGTCGAGGGGGCATAGCGCTTTTTTTGCTCATTGAGAGCCCGGGCGTCACGGATGATGCATGGGGCGGGCAGAACCTCGTGCATGGCGGAAGGAGGAGACGAGGGGCTGGTTGTTTGATTGTTACTGACGAGTCCTGCCTCACTGCTTGGAGGAGGCTGTCGTCGACTGGGGCAACCTGTTTTGTGTGTCCAGACACTGCTTGCGCCGAGTGGCGTTGTGCCGTGTTGGTGTGCGCGGCGGCATCATGCGGAGCAGCAGCGGGGCGTTTACGGACTGCGTGCCTGTGGGCTGATGAATGTGGCGGGAGGCGTGTCTGAGGAGGGTCCGCGAAAGAAGGAGTGGCATGCGTTTGGCGGTGCTGCTGTGCGATGTGCAAGGGAAGAGGAAAAACAGGTGATTTCTGACACGTCGGCGAGTGTGCCACGGCCACCGATGAGTTCTCAGGGAGAGGGACAGGAGGGAGGGAGACGGAGACCGTGCACATCGACTGCGGCGTGTGGTGCCAGAGGATGCGGTTGCCGTAGTGAAGGATGCGACGGCTGTCATAAGTGCAGAAGGGCGTCATCTGCGTGCCTGCAGAGCTTGCAGGTGCCGCGAGGAGGTGCAGGCAAACTCTCATTATTGGGCTGCTGAGGCCGTTTTTCTTCTCTGCTCAGCGGGAGAAGCAACTCTTCCTGCAGGCGATGTGCTGGTCTGCATCGATACTCCCCACGTGGTGTCACGCCGCCGTGTCGTTGCAGTGCAGCTCTCGTTTTCCTCACTGCACACCTGGCCCCCTCTCATTTGTCCTGTTTGCAGGGCCATTGCTGCGGTCCCCCATTGGGAGGCTGCTCACTTGTTTTTCTTAATCTTTTTATGGTGTTGAGGGGTGCTGGAGACTAATGGCTGTGGGGATGCTGATGTTGTGCTTCGCTTTGAGTGGTGGCGGTGTGTATTGCCATTGTGTTGCCTTTTTTCCGCTGTTGTCTGTTGCTTTCCTTCAAGAAGGAAGTTACTACCAAGCACGAATTGCTACTGTGAAATTTGAAGGCACTGAAAGGACCAACAGCACACACACCGCCCACACACACATTTATATGCTTTCACGTGTTGCTGCTGTGAAGGCACCCCGCACACACAACCGTCGCTGCGTTACCGGATCCAGCGGAAGGAGGAGGGAAGGAAGAGAGAGTGAGCCGCAGAGGCCCAACATGTCCCGGCATCTCTTCTACTCTGCGGTGCCGCTGCTTCTCGTCGTGACGTGGATGTGCTGCGGCAGTGGAGCTGCGACCGCTGGGGAGAATTAAGTGATTGCGCGGCTGTCGTGGGTGGCGTTTATTTTCGTTCCGGGACGAACGCATTTGGAACCGAAGAGTGGGACTGGTGCAAATGGAAGGAGGGATTCATTTGGATCGCTTGCTCTTGTGGGTGTTGGTAGACTGACGGTTTTCTTTGATGGGGGTTACACGACGCTTAATGATAGCGATGGGGCACCGAGTGTGCTTTCTCATGCGGATATTGTGGCGGGTTCCATCTTTTTTGCGTGGAATTTGTCGTCTTTTTTTGGTGGGTTTAATAATGGCCGGAATACACACATCTCGTTGAGCACAGCGTATATAAAGGGTGGTGTAGACTCCACGTCCAATCCCACGACAATTGAGAGCGGCAATAGGGCGTTTCTTCGTGCGGGAAGTTAGCAAAAGTTTGGTACGAATGGTGGGTTCAATTGGGCGTTGAGAGACCGTGATCTTCAACTGGTTGTGGGTGAATTCACGCAGCCCAATGACGGCAGACGGAGCGAGCTGATCCACTGGTGTGAACCCAAATTGCTGTGATCACAGATCATTCCCGAGACTCACGAACGCGGCGCGAATGGATTGAGGGTTTTTTGTGGCTCAGGTGTTTTGAATGGCACGCTTGTGTCCCCGTGATTGCGTACAATGACGAAAAAGACGATTTCTCCATGGTCATCTGTTCGACGGACGGCGGCAGCAGCTGAGTGCTTTCAAGGTCATTCTTCCTGCGGACTGCATTGACCTTCTCATTGCCGAGTGGGAGCATGGACAACTTCTCGTGATTACTCATTGCTATGGGAGCCGGTACTGCAGAGTGCACGAGTCACGTGACAGGGGACAATGTGGGTGGAAGTACCCGGGGCAATTGCAGGCGTGTGGGCCAATTCACAATCGGTTCTTTGGGAAAAGAGCTTGCGTGTGGGAGCCATTGTCACTGCGACCGTTGGAGGAAAGAGCGTCATGCTGTAGGCTCGGAAAGTGAGCTCCCCGTGGTGGGAGAGTGAGGCCCATGCGCTCTACGTTTGGGTGACTGACAGCAACCGCGTGTTTTGTGTTGGACCGGCTTTCATGGACGCTGCTGTGAATAAGCCGATTGCCAACGCCATGCTGTGCTCGGATGGTGCGTTGTACCTTGTGGGAGCGAGGCACAATGAAGAGAAAAGCAGCCTGTTTCCTGCCTCCCCTGACGGAGGCGCTGCAGATGATCACTTCCACTCCCCGTAATTGGGCGGACGTGGACGCTTCCTTCTCCGCGTCGCCCGTAAGTACGGTGGGTCTGGTTGGATATCTTTCCAACGCAGGCACTGCCAACACGTGGATCGACGAGTGCCGTTGCGTGATTGCAACGGTGACGAATGGCAAGAATGTCACAATTGGGCTTCAATTCGCAGGGCAATGTTACCCGTGAACCGTTGGGAGGATAATAATCACTGTGGCTTTGTGAATTACGACTTCGCTCTTGTGGCGACGGTGGCTATTTGCGAGACACACGCGGGCGTCAAGAGTATCCCTTTGATTGGCGCGAAGGGAGCAGGCCGCACTGTGCACTTTTGACTGTCGCACAGCCATGAAAGGAGTTGAGGGGTGATGTTCAACGCAAACAAACACACCGGCCTTTGGGAGTTGAACAAACAATAACGAGTGGAGCTCACGCTGCAGGACCGGCAACAAGGCCTTCGTATAGATCAATGGTGAGTGTGTGTGAGATGCTGAAACGACATCATCATCGGGAAAGGGACCACGCGCGAATTCAAACTTTTACATTGGAGGGGATGGGAGCAGTGCAAGCGACACCGGGGGCCAAAACAAGTATGTGACAGTGACGAGTGTCTTTCTGTACAACCGCATATTGACCCGGGAAGAAGCCGCAAAAGTTGGTGCCAGCAACCTTGCTCTTCCAGAATCTCTTTCTGGGAAAATGCTTGAAGGGCCGGATGATCCAGCGGGAACTGACAGTGGCTCCAAAGATGGAAACGCCTCTCAGCTCACGAACAACACTTTTTTGAAGAAGGGCTTTAGTGGCTACGGCACGGTGTGTGTGTGTGTGTGTGTCTCGGATCTTGTTGCTTCTTTTTCTGGGGCTCTGGGCATTGCAGCTCTCAGCTGTGTGAAACGGTGGGAGTGGAGCCGCGACTCCCCGTGGAAAAGGGTGTGCAGCTCCTCAGGAAGACTCAATGCACTCCGTTGAGGACTTTTTATTTATCCCTTTTTTTTCACCTCTGGATATAATGTGCTGCTGGTGCTTTTTAGGAGGGATCAGAACCCCTGCCTTTTTACTATTTTTTAATTTATTTTTTGTTTGCCGCTAGCTGCACACTTTCATGAGTGACGTGTTTCCCCCTGTTTTATTTGCTTTTGTTGCACCGCACGCGGTGCCGGCCTCATTGCTGTGCGTCCCGCGGACTGTACAAAACGAGGGGTGGAGGAAGAGGCCGAGTGCCTCATGAAATGTGAGGGATTTCGTGTGGACACGTGGAACACTGCGATCTTTTTTTCCCCTCTCTGTAAGCAACATATGGAGATGCATAATTCCTGCTGCGCTGAGGGATATAAGAAATGAAATTCCACTGAGGTGATTTCTCTTTTTTTTCTTTCTTATTATTTATTTATTTATTTCTGCTGAACCTACGCCTTTTTCTTGTTTTTCTGTATTCGGCGATTCGGTGCGGCTTGTTTTATTATTTGCTGTGCTGAATGCCACTGTGTGTCTTTGTGTCCCATTGGGTATCCCACTGCTAGCTGTGCAGTTGACACGCTCTCATCACTTTTTCTTTTCTGCTAGAAGGATCGATAGTCCGCGACGACGATTGTTTGTGTTCGCCTTTGCGACGTCAACAGATTGGCTGGACGCCGTGCCCCGGCCTGTTGAGTGCACTCGGAGGGGAGCGGATGGTGTGCACCGTGCCTCACTGTGAGTGTGGGGCGCCACCGCCACGACCTGCTGTGAGGCGTAACGCTATTCCTTCGGGGCAGAGGTAATTAAAGGACTGTGTTGGAATTGGCTGCGCCTCGTTCCTCTTGTTGCGGCTGTGGATGTGTGCTGTGCGCATTGCTGTTTTGCGGTACGATGTGGATGGCGGTGCTTCTGCGTGTGCCCTCTTGAATGCACCGTGCGGCGGGCTTCTCTTCTCCATGCCTTTGCCCTTTTGTGAGTGGGGGTGAGTGTGGGTGGCTGTCGACCTGCCCCGAGCATTGGGGTCCTCCACACACATGAGGCTCATCTTGGTAGCCTCTCGCAGCATCCATGCCTCGTGACAGGGAGCGAGGGAAGAGTGGCGTGTTTCCTCCTACTATAGACCTACCAATTCCGAGCAGTTGGAGTGAAATTAAAGGGAACAAGCGTGTGTTTCTTCACCTTCTTGCGGGAGGACGCGCAGAGGTTGGATTTTTTTTGTTAATCTGTTCGTTCACGGTGCCTGTGTTGACGTTAATGGGGGGTTTGTTCTCCAGGGGCATTCATTGTGCGATTTGCGCATGTTTGGTTTCCAATTTTTTCAGCACCACCAAATGGGGTGTTGCGCAGGATCGGCATACATGGATGTGCGAGAGCATTGTGTCGCTCGCCCGTAATAATACACAGGCACACAGTTTCAGTGAGTCTGACACGTCACGTTCTTCAGACCGGTCGAAATCACTTGTGGGACATCACTTCATTTTTGGCCTAGGGACGGCGAGGGAAACGGAGAGATATGCCGAGAACGCAATGCCCCTTCATAATACCGCGGGCTGGCAGCGACAAGGATCAGAGAGCTTCTACTCAACGTTGAGAAGACGGCAGCACTCTGATGATCCGGCTTGTTCTTTAGGAAATTGTAATGTAGTGTACACCGTGTGGGCCCTTTTGCTGCGGATATGCAGAGGGGTGATTTGGGGTGGAATTATTGTTGAAGGCAGCACGGACGCCGCCTGACCTTTATTGGAGGGATGCGTGCTGTTATTCCGTGCTTCCTGGCCTGCGTTGTCGCACTCATGCTGTGTGTGCGGATGGCCACAGTAGGGGAGCTGAATACGGTTCAATGTATGTTGCTCACGGGGACTGCGCGATACATGTATTTTTTGTTGGGAGGCCCCAAGGAGGGGCGCATCGCCGTTGCGTGCTTCCCGCGGCAGTCCATTACTCTGCGAATGTGCATGCCGCCGTCCGCTGCGCCACTGCAAGCCTTTGCCTTTGTGAGAAATGGGGAGCGTGACTGCTGTGGCGGTGGTCGAATGTTCCCGAATTGGTGCTTTTGTTGATACCACTTGGAGCGCCGAGCAGCGAGGGGCCGCACACGCCCAGGAGGTGGGAGTGTGTGCTGCAACCGCACTTGCGATTTGCAGTTGGGATGTGACATGTTTCTTTGTTATCTTTGTTTTTGGTGATATGCGGGGCAGCGGTGTGTTGGCGTGTGCGGGCTGCTCATGGCTGCTGGTGTTGCCTTTCCTGCTGTTCCCTCGCTCCACTCCTTTGCGTGCGACGGACCAAACGTTTTTACGGGCGTGTGGTGGGGCCGCGTTCTTGATTGGAAAAAAAGCCTTTTGCAGGCATAATGATACTGCCGTCCGTGCCACACGAGGCAGTGGGGAGTTTCCTGGGATTTATTGGCGGGGTGGCACCGCACCCATGCCGTGTGGTTGATTTGTATTCCGCAATGCACGGTGATGGGGATGTGCGGTGACAACTTCCTCCAGTGGAGCGACACGAGCAGCACGGGGAGCGGAACGGAGGAGTGGTGGCTGCGTGCTTCCAGTGATACGTGAATGGCGAATGCAATATGAAAGGCAGCGTCACGGCACTCTTTTGCCATGCACACCGCAGATATTTTCCATAAAGCATGCAAGTTGCACTCTTTTCTTTTGTATGAAGGATTACCGTGATGCATCGCTGTTGTGGCGTGTATTATTTGGGGTGTCTGCGTGTGGCTGTTGCTGCACCGAATTTACTTTTTATTTTGTGTGCTTCTTTCAGTGGCGATGTGCCCACGTCCTCTTGCAGAGTGTGTGCGGTGACGGCGGTGCCACACGGGTGCGGGACCGTAGCGAGCGGAATGCGTGGACGAACCCTCCGTGCGCACCACGTTGTTGTTGTTTGCTCTCTCCAAAACTGTTTTGGGTGGATGACATCCACTCGCCGTCGTTGTGGTGGTCCTCGTGCATGTGGTGTGCCTTCACAAAATGTGGGTGACTCTCTTTTTTTGGCTGCGAGTCATTTCCGTGAATTTTGTTTCCCTCTCATCTT
>NW_921098.1:0-58048 GCF_000209065.1 Trypanosoma cruzi
TAACCCTAACCCTAACCCTAACCCTAACCCTAACCCTAACCCTAACCCTAACCCTAACCCTAACCCTAACCCTAACCCTAACCCTAACCCTAACCCTAACCCGCACACACACGCGTCCTCAACCGTACAAATTGGCCACGGCAGATGGTGGCGCCCAACGCTCCGGTAAAACACGCAAGGCACTCATGCGCATAATAAAAAGCATGCTCAAACACAACGCACAAGAGCAATAAGTCCATACTGAAAAGAAGTGGCCTTTCACAGCGGTTGTATCTCAGTGTGTGCGTAAACAGCGAGACGGCAGCCACAACAAATTCACACACCGCCAACAGCCATCCACCAATGCACGAGGAGAAGGGACACACCGCCACCGCCTCCACTTCAATCCCACGGACAACGGCATACGGCCACAGCCCCGCAGCAAACAAACACAACGCACACGGAGCAAGCAATCACCCAAAGAGACACACGCGGAAGCGGATCCTCATCCATCCATGACGCGGGGCCTCAGTCCATGCGGTCACACGGAGCACACCGTTTCCTCAATAGAACTTATGCATCGTCCAATCCCTTAAAGATGTTTCTGTTTGTGATGGGCCTTGGAACACAAACAGAAGAAAATGGACAATGCGGTAACGCCGTAACACCGCCAGCAACAATGATTCCCTCATACCGGGGCAATTCTCCAATTACGCCTCGTATGCACACACAATCAACATACCATATAAAGATCACCCAATGTTTTTCACCAGAAGCCAAACAACCCCGCTCCCTCCCTAATTTCTTCGGTCACCGTTAAGTTCGATAGCGTTGGACACTTTGGCATTTGTGTGCGGTGCTGCCGCATGGGGCTGGTGCACCCGCACCGCATGCTCAGACACAAGCATCCAAAAATATGAAAATACCACAATATTTTTTACCATAAATTAAACTGTCTCGTTCACCTTCAATTTCCTAATCTATTTTCCTATTATTATTATTATTATTATTATTATTATTATTATTATTATTATTATTATTGCACACTTCGGACGGCTTCGTCTCTTCTAAAGTCTCCGGATGATACCGCTGCTATGTACTGGCGCACCTTCTCCTCCCAGAACGCCGCAATCTCTCGGTTTTCAGCGCGGCTCACATTATTGGAATTTACAACATCACATCTCTGCCAGTCATTCATCGGCGTGCTGTCTGCGTGCTGCACATAAATCATCTCCCACGACATGTCTCGGGATGATTCCTCCCAACCATTAAAATATGCCTCCAGGCACTCAGTGAACTGCCGCACAGTGCTGGCGGTGGTGTGGCGCCCACCCGCCGTAGTCATCCGCAGCCCAACCAGCGTCTTCGGATTTGAGTCCACAAAGTAAAAGGCGTCCACCAGCAAAAAGGTTTGTGGCCCACGGTGTGTGCAGCACCCCGTACTTTATTTTACGGATCGTTTTTTCATATTCACTCGGCAGCAAACCCTCATCTCCCTTGGGATGCAATTCAGGGGCCTACTACAAAACGCAGGACTTTGCTTGACGTCCTGTTGGCGGCTCAAACTCCGTGAGTTTCTTCCCTATTAACTTGACAAAGACACTCTCCGTGAACGATTTCAAAGCAAACCATCCAAAAAATATGGGCAAAATATTATCCTTCGAAGCCAACATCAGCTTCAAAAAGCCTTTTTATTCTGCTACACTTGGGAAACGTTCCAACGTCCGTTCCTCGAGATAGTCAGATATCGGTGCATTGAATCGGATCACACCGCCTGCGTATATTTCCCGAACAAATTTCACAGGCTTGTGGGACGGATCCTCAGAATACCATGGCGACTCACCTCCCCGTGAAAAGTGCTCTTTCACAGTTATCTCGTTGATCGATTGCAATGCAAACCTCACCGCTCCACAGCGTTCCCTAAACGCCTCCTCATCAAAGATGTGACGTGGAATCGATCCCAAAAGATACATGCGTTCTTTGACCTTCTTCCAGTATCCCGCTTGCTTATCTTTATCCGGACCTCGCTTCATCCATGTACACATCGCCTTCACATCCATCTCGTCGGGACAATTCATGATGATTCGCGCCGCTTTTGTTTGCTTCTCCCACTCATCATAGTTGGTTGCCTTTGGCGATGACACCACAATCATGCCCCATCCGGTGGAGGGCGCAAAATGTCTCAGTGGTGGCGTTCCTTTCTTTGCCACATCGTAAATAATGTACCCCTTCATCCCACGCTCCCTTAAATTTCTCAACTCCGAGATGCACATTTCCTCATCGCTGCATCTTGTCACCGCTCTGGTGGTCTTGTCAGACACGTACGCATCTCCTTCTCCAAAACAGTGGACTACCACTTGGATTTTCTTGAAATCGCAGTGCAGCAGCCGGTAGAGGAGGTACGAGCCGGCAGCCACCGACTTCCCGATCCCGGGCGTCCCAATCAACACACGCCGCTTTGGCGTAAAGTCGGTCCCACCGTGAGGGCTGAACCACGCGGTTATGTCGCCCTTGACGATCTGCCACACCCGATCCACCTCGCAGTTCGCAAAAACGTCCTTAGGAAGATCCTGTATCGTATGCCACGAGTACGGCCATCCCTTCTACGAGGTGAGCACCATCAACACGGGAGGTGCCGCACCGAATTGCTGCACAGCATCATTCTCTTCGATAGCGTCGTCAGCTTCCCTGTACGACCATGACTGTTTTGGCCTCCCCTCATGCACCCCATCCCCGTCCCCGTTTTCGTTCGCTCCACGCAGTCCGGAAGTTCCACCGCATGGCTCCACCTCGCATTGTGCACAGACTCGTAGCATCCCTCCAGTTTCTCCGGTGCGCTCGTCGTCGTTGGGTTCCTCGCCTCCTCGGCAGCCGCATCCAAGAAATGTTTAGTGGAGTTATGAACAGCTGCTTTTACCTTCGCAGCAGCCAATGACCACCCCGGTAGATTGTTGACACCCTTATCGCATAGCCTGCGTATATCCTCATCGAAGATCACTTCACCCTTTACAGCTCGCTTCATACCCAAATAATGACCCGATGCCTGCATTTCTTTCAACGCTCCTTTATCACGGATATACTTCGTGGGGTCCTTGAGAAACTCCTCCAGTAAGACATCCCGAGTGGTAGCCACAATGCCCTTTCCGCCAAATCTCAGCGTAAGAAAATCATTCAGCTTTATTTCCATGACGCGAACTCTTCCTTTAAATAGCACACCTCTGATCGTGGTAGTTAGGGTACTTTCTACTTGTTCCTCCCGCATTGCCCTTTCTTCCGCCTCACGGCTTTCTTCTCTCAGTAATTGAGTAAGTACACTGTTTAGATTTCTCCTTGCAAGTGGAGTGACCGTATCCTTTCCTTCATAGTCCCTCCATTGCTCGAGAGAGAACACACCCTCGTGATGAAGCTTGTGTAAATCTTCTTCCAAACCCATTTCCTCCCGTACAGCCCCCTCCATCCTCGCATAAGCACCTGTTGCCTGTATTTCGCCCAATACTTCCGCATCGTGGATATACTTCGTGGGGTCCTTGAAAAACTCCTCCAGCATGACATCCCGATTGGTGTCCACAATGCCCCCGCCGTCCGGTTCCCTCGTAAGAAAGTCGTTCAGCTTCTTTTCATTGACGCAAACTCTTCCCTTAAACAGTACCTCCTCGATATTAGTGGAAATGGTAAATTTCATTTCTTGCGTTCCTCTTAGCCTTTCCTCTGCCTCCCGCCTCGCTTCTGTCAGTACCTGCGTGAGTACTCCGTTTGGTTTTCCCCTTGCAAGAGGAGTGATCGTATCCTTTTCTTTCATAGTCCCCACGTTGCCCGAGAGAGAGAGCACACCTCCGTGAAGAGGCTTAGTAATGGCCTCCAGCGCTTGGTGCGCAGTTAGGTTAAGGATTTCCTCAAGAGGCCGCTGGTCTTGTACGTAGTCATCCGGCTTCTGAGCAAATACTTCCATCGTCACATTGCAGTCTTTCATCAACAGCCGCCCTGCCGCCAACATAATTCCAAAGGAAATCACTTAGCCTCATGTTGGTGCTGCTCATGGTCCACTGCGGCCACACTTTTACTCCCCGCCACATGTCGAGCCGCAGCGTCGGAACCATCACAAGAGCCACTGCAAGGTGCCATCACAACACCCGTGCGGTGAAGCATCCCACTCGCACCGCCCAACTGCGGCCAGCAGGTGCCGCTGGCTCCAAAGGGCAGTCGCGGCTGTTTCGTCCCGCAGTCCCAACGGCGTTGGGCGTGGCACTCGCACGGCGGGGCGGTCGGTGCGCCATGCAGCCACACTGCAACGCCTGTCGGTGAAGCAGCCAAGGCCCACCGCCCCCGCAGCAACACAACGTGCAACCAACCCCAACACCGCCACGCTACCGCCTTTTTTTATTTTGTTTTATTCACGTTATCGGTCTGTTTGCCCCATCACCGGCACCAAAAATAAGTGCACACCTTCACAAAAGGAAAGAAACAAAGAGAAAAGGAGGCACGATCCCAACGTCCCGATGCAACTCAGCATTCTCCTCCATCCACCACCACCGCCGCACAGGGGACCGCAGTCACATCGCAGAGTCAACACCACAGTGTGCACCGCACCACCGTGCAGTGGACAATGAGGGGACGCGGCCATGCATCGCCCCGCTCCATTTTCCCACCACTCAAGTGTTGCGTGACCGCACAAAGTAGCAAACAGAATCCGAGTGCACACAAACCCAACAATCCCCCTCACTCGCTGAAGCACATTATTCGCATGGAGTGACAACATTTGAGGACACACCAGCAGTAGCAGGCTGCATGGAATTTCCCTGCCAGCCATGCAAAGAGACACAACAACTCTACCGAATCAAAGTGGCAGCCCCTCGATGTTGCCCGCAGCTCACATGACAGGAAGAATTCCACGCACGCATAGTTCCGGACACCTCGCTGTTTGAGTGCCCAACAGAACATGTAAAAAAAATACGTGTGCGCAAGATGGAATTAAATATGCGGAAATGACGGCCTGCTTTCTCCGATGGCGTTGGCGAGCAGTCCCACACAACCCAATCAAGGTAGCACGCCGGACAGAATGGCGTCCGTCAATCAATAAAAAAATGCGACACTGAAAAGGAGCAGAGACGAGTTGGCGCATGCGATTGCCAGTGACAACTGTGAGCAACCCGCCAGCACCAACTGAGGTGCCGAGGAGCACGTTTGTGTAGAACTGGCCGTCAGGCAGAGAGGACAAATAAAACAAAGGGCAACAAACCCTCTCGTTCAATTTCTCCTGACCGCAACACCAGAATCAAAATATCATGGACAATAAGAGCGGCAACGCCTTCTCCAAAACATCTTGTCAAGAAGCCGCAGGACCTCAGGGAGGGAGGAAGGCAACGGCGGCAGCCACAGCGGGGAGGCAATAAAACGGCTGGCAGGCACCTTCACGTCGACGCGCACACCACGTCCGAGTGGGCCGGGGGCACAGATCGAACCGTTCGGAAGCACACGCATCAAATACGCAAAACAAAGTCGCGTTGAATCGACAGGAACTCCCCGCCCAAAACAAATTCAAAAAGTGGCGTTTTTGAGAACAAAATCCGCTTTTCCGACGACGGCACGGACGCCTCGCAGGAACTTCTTGCAAATCTCCCTTCGCAGGTCCGCAAGAAAACGCAGCGGAATAAAAAGAGAGCGCAACGACGCAAAAAAATAATCCTCCTAACCGACCAGGTGGCAGGCCGCCCTCGCGCAAGTGGACAAAACACAACTTCACTCCGGTCTTGTCGTGGTGGTCGTCTCGCAACCTTTTTTTTTTCTTCTCGTCGCAGTGCACATCCCCCTCCCACAAATCATTTGTTCGGGCCATGTTCCTGCGGCCAAACATTGCGCTGCTGGATCCCGCGGCACAGTCCTCGGCACAGAAGTGAGGGGAGAAAGAGGGACCGCAGAAGGTGCGAACAAATCCGAATTCGGTGGCGGTCGCTGCAGTGAAGACTGACGTCCCACGCGGTGTCCCTTTTCTGGGTCCGGCCCTCACCGTGCCATGCTCTCAGCGTGCGGTGCGCCGGCCGCTCCAAACATCCACGACGTGCTTGCGACTCACCGTCGCTCCCAGACCCGTTCGTTGGCTGCATCAGGGATGTCGCCATCCGGAGAAGGGCATAAGGACGTTGCATCCAACAAAACCTTCAGAGGCACCCGGTGGGCCAACGAAGACCGTCACTGCGGGATGTGTGGCTCTTCCGCCGCTCACCTCAAATCGCACTTCTACGCCTCCTCGAGCAGCAGCAGCAGCAGCATAAATACACCGGTCCACTAGAGGCCCTCACCAGCCATTGCAGGAAGACCACTGTGCCTCGGTGCTATAAAACCCGAATTGCATTGACGGGTCACTTCGAAAAACCCTGTCGAATCCTCCCCATTATGCGGAAACACATCCGTCGTGCATGTGTCCACCGCAGCCAAATGAATCCGGTCCAAATACCCTCCAAATCAAATTCCCCTTTCCTCAAGCCATTCCCTCATTCCATGCGCCCTGACCCTCATCCGCACGTGCCCACTCACACAAACCGCCATCGACAGATGGTGGCCGCCCAACGCTCCGGGAAAACATGCCCAGCACGCATGCGCACAACAAATGACATGAGCAACCGCACGGCACAACGGCGGAGAAGCGCACACCGAAAGGATGCGGCCCTCCACAGCAGTCGCAGCCCACCGCGCGCATCACACCCGCAGGAAGAGTGACTCGCGGTGCGCGCTCCCTCTCTCCTCCTTCCCTTCATGCCCACAGAAGGAGGCAACAGCCACCAGCACACGCTACAAAAGAAGCATCCAAATCCACTGCAATGTGCATTTTGTGCGTGCATGTGGTTGTGTGTGCCTGCAGACACACGAGGCAAAGAAGTAAAAACAGGAGCAGAGCATGTGAAGGGACGCACAAACAAAAATGTACAGCAGAGGTGCGCGGCAGAAATAAAGAGAAAAAGACTGCTCAGACTCATGATACAGCACTGCAGAGGAAGCAGCGGCAATTCATTAAAAAATTTATTAAAAATAATAATAATAATTCATCTTCACCCTTCCACAACTCACACTTTGGAAAAAAGAAAAATGAAAAAAATTAAAAAAAAAAAAAGAAAAAAAAAATTGAAAAAAAGAAAAAAAGTCGTCCTTTATTACTGTCCCACACACAAAAAAAAAAAAAATGAAAATGAAAAGCCACACAAAAAAAGCACCTAACTACCATTTTGCTCCAGAAATTGTCCGCATATTTTGTCCGAAAATAAAATTAAAAGATATTTAAGTGTCTTTCAACCGTCCGACCTCCATGTGTCCGCACATCGTTTGTATTTCACGGGGTCATCTGCGTGTTGCTGCTCCCCTCAGCCCTCTCATCGGCGCGTGAGTGCGGCCCGCAGAGCACAGTCACTCGTGTGTGGGGGGACTGAGAGAAGCACGCAGACATGACGGGAGTCGCGTCACTCCATCGGGAGAGTGAGCGCAGCAAAAAAAAAAAGAAAATCATCAGAGGGGAGAGAAATGCTCACAGGACTGCCGGCACGAAGGGACTGCCCGCCCTGGCCGCAAAGAAAACAAAACAAGAGGGAAGAAATGTGTGCTCCGCCCCACAGGCCCTCGTCGCACGCCCACACGTCACGGCTCCCGCAGCGCGCCGTTCGTCGCGGCCCCTCCTCATGCGTGCAGCAGGCGAGGCGCACAGGGCCGTCATCATGAGCGTGTCGGTGGGTGTGCGAGTGGAGCAGTTCGGCGGGAAACACACGGCACCCCTCACAGGAAGAGTGCGGAAGAAACAATTAAAGAGGGAAGAGTAGAAAAGAAAAACGTCCATAGTGATTGCCCCAAGGCAACAAGCAAAAAAAGAAAAGTGATTTTCAAAAAAAAAAAAAACAAGGAAAAGGAAGAAGAAAAAGCAAAAAATGAAATTGAAAAAATTCATTGGGTAATGATGGGATGCTGCTCAGTTGTTGCTCCACAGAATTCTGCAATTTCTCTCTCTCCAAATTCATTCAGCTAAGAGCCGCAGTGCCCCACAGCCCCAGAGGCAGCAGCAACAACATCTGAGACACACACCAATGCACGGTGCTGTCACCAATTAGATAAATGGCCGCCAACTCGCTGTAATGCCCCTTCTCAAGCAAAATGTCACGGTCCGAGGGTATTGTTGCGTTGGACTCCGATGGAATCTTGGTTTCCACAGGCATGGTGTTTGTATTGCCCGGTGCGGTGTCGACCGTCTGTGGCACCTCCTTGCCGTCTTCAGAAGAAACTTCAGTTCCTTCAGTCCGAGAGATGTTGTCGGTGTCCTCCGCGGATGTCGGTTCGGCGTCGCTCCTTGAAGGAGTGAGGCTGCTGCCTGAGTTCATTGTTCTCTCGGAATTTCTGCCCCCCGCCTCGAGGCTGAGGCTTTGCTCCGCGCCGGTGGTTCCGGTTCCAGTGGACCGCACTTCGTCGTTTTCAGTGGCAAGCTCAGTGCTTTTTTGCAATTGGCGCTCACTGTCAACTGTTTCGGTGGCCGCATCCATATCCGATGATGCACCCACTGAGGACGTTGATCCGCCACTCCTGTCATTCGTTCCTCCATCCTCCTCTGGCTCTTCTGTATCATTACTTTCAGGGGATCCTTTAACATCGGTAACCTCCGTTAATTCCGCTGGCTGTGGGTATTGTGGCTGCACATCTGAATCCTGTTGCATCGATTCCTTCGCTTCATTCAGCGTGTCTTGCTGGGCTGTTTTGCCTTCGGAAAGTTGGGCATTATTCTCTGGAAGAGAATTCTCTGCGCTCTCCGCTGCTATGGCGGGTTCAGAAATAGGGAATCCTCCGACAACCGTGGAAGAGGAAGCTGCAGGCACCGGATCTTCGGCGCTGTTTTCTCCTCTTGTTTAACACGATCACCCTCTGTCAATTCATGGCTGGCGGCGCTTTCTTCACTCCTTGACTCGGGAAAAACTGAGACGTCTTTGCTGGCCACCGGACCTGTGGGCTGTTTCTCAGCGCCAATTGATGGAATAGTGACTTTGCTGTCTTGGAGTTCATCCAGAAAATCATCTTCCGACAGTTTCTTGTTGTAAAGCATGACGTTGGTCACCGTCACATGGCCGCCCGTTGCACTTCGGTCCTTACTGTCCCCACCAATGTAGAAGTGTGAGATCCTGTGCGAGTTGAACAGACTTTCATTATATCTCTTGCAGTCAATTTCCTCTCGATCTACAAAGGCAATCCAACAGTAAGAATTCATTCGCAGTCCCACCTGATACGTCCTGTTTGGCTCCCAATCATCAAAATCCTCCGCATCACCAGAATTCTCAGGTATGGCCAACCACTTCTTTTCATGGGTGTACGAAAGACCAAAGAGCACCGTGCTGCTGGTGTCATTCATCCTCACGCCAATCAAAGGAACGGGGCTGCCACTCTGCGGCACCTCGTGGATGGACACCGTCGCCACAAGAGTGAACCCGTTGTTCGCAAAGTAGTACGGCACAGTCTGCCCCAATTTACCAACAGGCCACTCCGCCCATGATCCTTTAAACGTCAATCCATTGGGAACCCCTATCCTTTTTTCCGCCGGCCCATGGACAATGGCGTTCACGCCGAGGTACTCGTCTCGCCACTCGGTCACAGTTGAGTTACCAGACAAGAAGCCAACAAGCCTCTCAGTGGGAACAGGACCATTGCACATACTTTTTTTTGGCAAGTCGACAGTGACGCTGGAACCGGAACTGCAGGATTGCAAGGCGCTGTCCAAATCCTTCCATGTCTTCACCACTTCCTTTATCCGCTCCAGTTTCTCGGTCAGACGCACAGCAACAAGACTGTATGCTCCGTCGCTCTTCTTGTTCTCGTACAGTGAAATCAACTCCTTATTATTATCCTTCATCAACAGCGAGCTGGCGGCGGCGTCAACATTTTCACGAGATACCGGCCCAACATCATACATACGTGCCTTGTCCGTCACCCAAAGATGGAGCCGACCCTTTCCTCCTTCATTGTCCTTCGCATACACCGGCGCGGTCACGAGCATCACCTCCTTTCCCTCAATGGTTGCCGTGGTGAATCCACTCTGGACGCCATGCCCCTTTCGATTGTGTGAGTTTCCCCACACGCGGTTAAGTGGCTCACCCAACGTATTCCAACCGTACCCATTCCAAGTGGACATGTAAACGTCATAGTAGCCTCCAGCACAATGAGCCATCATGAAGAGTCTTTCGTCGTCGTCTTCTTTCCACTTCACCAGGGTTGGATCCCTGCAGCCCTTACCAGTCGCCGTGGATGAAAGCTCCCATTTTTTGTCTGACGGGTTAAAACTCATGGACAGTAAAACGCGCTTTACATCCTTGTTTTTGGCCTGCATGGGAAACACAATCGTGCCATCACCCATCACAGCACCCGAGCCTCCGCCACCCAAAAACTCGGTCAATAAAACAGATTCTCCTTTTCGTTGAGGGTCCACCACATGGGTCTCATTCCACACAAGTTTCTTGTTGTTTCCACCCTCGTCAGAGACAGTTCCCTTCACGAGTAAAAGGCCCCGCTCCTTCGTATCTTCAAACTGCGACTTTGTAGGACTGTATTTCCCCACCAGCATGTAGACAATCTCCCCAATTACAACTGTCGTTGGTCGCAAGACTTCTGTTGTCCCAAAATTATTCGCGGCGGCGTCCACAAGTTGCATGCAAAACAAACTTATATCCGACATCGAAATATCCATTGAGTCATCACTTATATTCAGGTGCTTTGACACAATCCCAGCACAGCTGCCAGCTCCGTTCCCATCCCCGCACTGCGCTTCAGCCACGGCAAATACATCATCACCCACTTTAACGAGGCCAGGAACGCGGAGCGAGGTGATTTCCCCGCCGTCCTCGTTAAACTCCTTCCAATTGGCAAATGATATCGACGCCCTCTTAAAAGGATCAATGGTATTCCTTGTTTCACCCCCAGCGGCCGCAACCCAACCGGTACCACAGCACATCAACAAAACAAGTAGAAGCACCGCGGAATAGAAGTGAAGCCGGAACATGTGGGGCCTCTGTGTCTCACTCTCTCTTCCTTCCCTCCTCCTTCCGCTGGATCCGGTCACGCGGCGACGGTTGTGTGTGCGGGGTGCCTGCACTGCAGCAACACGTGAGAGCATATAAATATGTGTGTGTGGGCGGTGTGTGTGCTGTTGTTCCTTTCAGTGACTTCGAATTTCACAGTAGCGTTTAGCGTTTGTTTGCTTGCTTTCCTAGCGTGTCTGTGTTCAAGAAGTGGAGAGTACAGCAGCAACAGCGGCAATACACCAGACGCGTCAGCAGGAAGCAGAGCACATCACGCACGCAAGGTGCGGAAAAAAATAAGATTCGTAAGGGACATCACGGAAAAACACCGCACACAGAAAACAAAAAAAAACAACACGGCGGAACACGACGGAAGCCAACACACACACATACACACATGCAAGCGAAATTTCATTATTCGGCAACGCCATTCAAAGTCCTGCCAAAACAGTCCGCAAGTGATACAGTGATCCGTCACACGCTCCCAGTGCACTGCCGCGGCAAGGACGCGGACACAAAAGAAATTACCTGCACAAACGTGGGCGGCACCAATTCACAGCACAGTCACACGACACACGCTCCCTCGGTCCATCCCACGTCCCGCCTCAAAAGGCCTCGGCAAGCGCTAATCAACAAAATAATGAGGCGGCAGAAACAACTTCCCCGCAGGCCATTCAGGGCTCCACAGCAACGCCACCAACAGGAGCGTGCATCCCTCTGCTTGCAGCAGTCCAGGCCTCTTTGCCCTTGGCCTCTCGGGGCGTTGAACACCTCCCCGACCGTCTCGCGCTCACAAAACAAGCCGCACGCAGATGCCATTCATTTTCTCCGCAAATGGTGTTGCCGTGCTGAATCATGTGCAAATAATCCACAACACGTCACCCAAAGTTTCTTTCCATCGTCACAAAAGAAAAAGAAAAAATGCTTTGAAAAGTCAACATAAATACCACTTCGCCCTACTCACTGCTCATTGCCCCACACAGGATCGTTGTTACTCGCCCCTCCGCTCTTCGCCTATCCCATTCCTGCCTGCCAGGACGTACATCACAGTCGCAATCCCTCCCAAGAAAGACTTTGCCACATGCTGGCACAGGCCACATTTTTCCCTTTGCATCCCGGTCTCCCGCCCACAGGAGGGCAAACAGGGGGATTGCGTGCATGTGCGTGTGGATGGCGATGTAAAAAACTCATGGAAATTCAAAGAAATACGGCACGCAGGGCAACCCCACCCACGGATTGGAGGTTCACTCGTACACCGCAGCAGGAAAAGAAAACGTCCTCTCGTTGCTTTTCTGAGAGGCCGATTCATTACCATCACGCCGCCTCAACAGCGTGTACCGGCGAGCGGAGGAGATGATTGCTCAATCGCACCTCGCGTCGAAGGCGCTCATAACGTCTCCCTGTGGCCACTCGCCCTCAGCAACAAGCCGCATGGCAGAACGCAACAAAATTCACCCACTCGCCAATAAAATAAATAAACATGCATCTCGCCGCCATAAAAAGGCCATCAACAACCATTTCACGGCAGACACCAAATGCCAAGGGGTTAACTAACAAAAACAAAAACGCGGATGGTCTCCCACAATACATTCCAGCAAAGGGTAGCCTCTCAACCCTAAAAATAACCACCGTAAAGTCACAGAAGCCACCTCATCGCGCCAAAAATCGTGTGGTGCCCCTCCTCGCAATGCTCTGCTGTCCGCAGAAACCGCCCTCTGTGGTGTTCCGGCAAAACTGAAAGAAAAAACATTCACAAACCACCAGCAAGAGAAACCTCCACCCGCAATGTGTGCATCACCGTGGAGCATCGCTTCTATCCCTGTAAGTAAAAGAGACCCCGTCACATCATCCGCAAGGATCGCCACAAACACGCCAAATTGCGAAGTACGCAACACACTCCGCCGTGACCATCGTTTTCCCGATAGGGAAGCCCACTTCCGTCCACCGTGTCTGCCGAGCAGGACACACCAGGCCTGCCGCTGCAACGCAAAAAAGATCCAGAAATACGCAACGGATCCCGTCGCAGTCGTTGGATCAGCCGCCGTGTTGAGGTTTGGGAGGGGTGGATAGAAGAGGAAAAACAAAACAGCCAAATGTCCCCGCGGAATCCCGCATTCCACGCACTCCCTATGGCCAGAGGGTCCTCTGGGAACGCCTGGGGGACGCATCCGCCAAACTCTCACGCACCATCCTTCACGGCTCCCCAATCGAGTCCAGCGGGCCTTGTGGAGCACACGGCGCGCCTCAGTGGCGTGGCAAGCAGCCTTCTCGGAGAAAAGGACGCGTGGCGATGGTTCCCTCCCCGCTTCACTTTTCTTTTTTTTCTCCTCCTGTTTTTGGTGGCATCTCACGGAAGGGGAACGCACTTCATGTCCCCGAGCCCTTCTCTCGGTGCACGCACAAAACGGAGAGGGGAATAATAAACGAGTGGGTCAGGCGGCACGAAGAAATAAATGTGCGGGAGACAAACCAACAGAACAAAAAAGAGCCCGACAGATATGCACGCAGCATATCCAGCGGAAACAGTTGTCACCTTCCGTGGGTAAATTAGTAGCCAATTGCGGCGTCGATCGCCCACGATAAGAAACAACGTTGTTTCCACAATACTTTTGGCTTGGTTTCTGCTTCCCTCCCGTTTTATTTCTCCCTCATTCATCATCTTCATTTTTCCTGCTTGCTGCCGCCCTCTCCTACCCTCGGCAACACGGCCAAGTTTGGACGCTGCGCCCTCCCCCTGTCACGCCAAATATATGTTTGTGCTCTTTAAAACCCATGGCGTACTCGCTTAAATATCATTTGTGTAAATATAAAAAAAAACTTTCAATATTTGAAGTGAAAAATAAAATAAAATAATAAAAACAAAAAACTTGCGACTGGCGCCAGTTCATCTTCCTTTCGTCCTTACAGGATGCAAAAGAGTCCTGTCGTACTCAACCTTTGGGACCCCTTGCTCCTCATCATGCCAGTGGGCCCGAATGAGCTGTATGCGTGCCTCATCCTTCACCCAAACGTCTGCGGGGACCATGCCGTCATATGGCCCCTTGCACCCGCCACTGCACGCCCGTGGACGGTTCCACTTCATCATGGCATATGGTTGGTTCGCACTCAAAGACTTGACGCGACGGTATCAGAGAGCGTCCGGCAGCTCCATTTCATTACAGAAACGAATATTCGAGCTGCCGCGATGCACAAATTTGCCGTATAAGACATTTCGCTCCTGAAATCCAAGCAAACGGAGGCGCAAGCTGTAGTCGACATCCTCCACGCAAGCTGGGTAGAAGTTCTCGTCAAAATATCCCACCGTACTGATCGCCAGGCGTGTCAACATAACAGACACAAAACAACTGCTTTTGTAATACGCGCAGAAGTGCCCGTAATGCTTCGAAAATGCCTTTTCACGCTCCTTCGCAGAGGCATAACGAATGCGGTCAGGCAGCAGCGCAGACGTCGACAATCGGCTATCGTTCACCGTGGAGCGCAGCACCCTCAAGCCCCGTCGCAAAACAGGACTGGACTCGCTCGGCCCATTCGCCGCTTCCGCCGCCAACTCATCCATGCGAGCGTCATCATGCCTCGTCATTCCATGCACATCGCGTAGAAGGCTGGGAAGAAGATCGGGTGAAAACATTACGTCGCCGCTTGTTTAAAAAAAAAAAGGCACTTCCTCGCGCGGCAGCGAGAGTGCAAGCCGTGACCCGATGTTCACGGCAGCGCTGTACCCGATGTTTTCCGGGTGACGACTCACAACCAGGCGTCCGGACCACCCATAGACCCTCTCGAGTTCCTGCAGGCACAACGACAGCATCGCCTCCCGCCCGTTCTGCACCAAAACCAACAGCTGGATGGGCGCACTGATGTTGCACATCATCCTCCGAAAGTCCATCAGATCGAGCATCAGCGGGGCCACCATCAACGGGATAGCGTCCGTCCCGTTATTTCCCCCAGCTGCCGTGTCGTTGGATCCACCAGAAGCCTTTCCCCGACGCAGTGGATATAGTCCGCCCTGGTCGGACAAACACCAAACCATACGTGGGATCGTCGCCAAGTAGGAACTCCACTCAAAGAAAAACATCAACATGGACAACAAATTAATGTTGGAAGAAAGATAAAGCACCCTTTCCGAAATGGGTCGTGGCCTCGGTTTTTTAAACGCGTGTAACTCCGCGCATACCCCGTTGGAGGCAAAGCCAAGGGAGCATCTCCTGAAAGAAAGCAAAAGAAGTAAAAAAGAAAAAGAAGGTGCGCAGGAATGGCTCCGTGTCAATGTGTAAAAAAAAAGACTCATTCCAGCGCAATGGCCACGCATGGATAACGTCCTTGGCCTTCCGTCCGCACAAAAAGGCTCGAGCGCCCCAATAAAGCCCTCCATGCGGGAAGGTCATCAGAGACACCGCAAACCGCAGCAGGTACAAAAACAAAAAAAATCAAATAAATGAATCGATAATGAAGCCCAGCGCCTCAGCGTGTCTTCTGCAACACCACTCGTCATCACAAAATATTTAAAAAGCAAAAATGTGGTAAAAGGGAGGGACCGAACGGAAGCACAAGCCCACCATCAAAGGTGATAGGTTTTCCAAAGCTGCGCTCCAAACACAGCAAGAGTTCTTAAACTAAAAAAGGAAAAAAAACCCTCTCATGGGTAAGAAAGAAAGGAAAATCAGCCGACCGTCCACCCGGAGGGAAGGAGGGATTCCACCGCAGTGTCCTCCACGACCCAAACACTCAGCGTCCACTGCCCGGTGTCGTGTGCGGACTCCGCGAGGAGGTTTTGGGCACGCCGCTGTGTCACACGGAGTGCCCCCTCGGAACTCAACAGCAGACGCGTCCCCTTCCGGTCGCACTCGTGTCAGTGGTGGCATCCGCTGCCTCGCTGCGTGCTGGTGGCGTCGGCTAAGATGCTGCGGAGTGAGAGAGAGAGAGGGTGCCAGGCATGAGCGGTGCTGGGTTGGGCGGGCAAGACCCTCCGCGGCTAGACACCCAGCGCGACTCCTGACCGCTGCGCTCACGCACTTCCCTCCACACCTCTCCCTCCATTCGGCAATCGCACAGCCGCCAGCACATTGTCCCCGAAGCAACACACATGGGAAAGCGTCGTGGCATATCTCTCGAGAGAACAGAGCGACAGCCACACGCTACGGTCATCGTGCCGACAAGTCCGGCGTGGACGCACCCACACCCACAGCAGCAGACAAAACAAAAAAGAAGTCTTCCACTCCGTGCCACGTCCTCGTGAGTGATGGTGCGGCGTTTAAAAGCAATGCCGCCACACGCAGCGCAACCTTCCCACAGGGGTGAGAGCCGCGACGCACTCCCACTGTCTCTTCCTTCCCTTCATGCCCACGGAGTGATGAAGCAGCAGCCACCCGCAACCGCCAGCACACGCTACAAAAGAAGCATCCAAATCCACTGCAATTTGTATTTTGTGCGTGCATGTGGTTGTGTGTGCCTGCAGACACACGAGGCAAAGAAGTAAAAACAGGAGCAGAGCATGTGAGGGGACGCACAAACAAAAACTGTACAGCAGAGGTGCATGGCAGAAATAACAAGACTGCTCAAAATCATAACTGCACCGCAGACAAGGCAGCGGCAATTCATAAAAAATTAAATAAAAATAAATAAATAAAAACTCATCTTCACCCTTCCACACCTCACACTTTGAAAAAAAGAAAAAAAAGGAAGAAATTTCGTCCTCTATTACGGCTACACAAAAAATGAAAAGGAAAAAAAAAGGAAAAAAAGAACCACACAAATGAGAAAAGCACCTAACTACCATATTGCTCCAGAAATTGTCCGCATATTTTGTCCGAAAATAAAATTAAAAGATATTTAAGTGTCTTTCAACCGTCCGACCCTCCGTGTGTCCGCACATCGTTTGTATTTCACGGGGTCATCCGCGTGTTGCTGCTCCCCTCAGCCCCTCATCGGCGCGTGAGTGCGGCCCGCAGAGCACAGTCACTCGTGTGTGGGGACTGAGAGAAGCACGCAGACATGACGGCAGTCGCGTCACTCCATCGGGAGAGTGAGCGCAGCAAAAAATCTTTAAAACACGGCGGCAGGGAGTGGCTGTGTGTGTGGCGCTGCGGGTGTCTGCCCGCCCTGGACGCAAAGAAAACAAAACAAGAGGGAAAGAAATGTGTGCTCCGCCCCACAGGCCCTCGTCGCACGCCCACACGTCACGGCTCCCGCAGCGCGCCGTTCGTCGCGGCCCCTCCTCATGCGTGCAGCAGGCGAGGCGCACAGGGCCGTCATCATGAGCGTGTCGGTGGGTGTGCGAGTGGAGCAGTTCGGCGGGAAACACACGGCACCCCTCACAGGAAGAGTGCGGAAGAAACAATTAAAGAGGGAAGAGTAGAAAAGAAAAAAACGTCCATCGTGATTGCCCCCAAAAGCAAAAAAAAAAAAAGGAAAAAGTGGAAAAGAAAAAACAGACATATATATTTTTTTAAAAAAGCAAACAAAAATAATTAAAAACAAACATAAAAAAACATAAAAAATTATACTCTGAACAAAAAAGAAAAAATTAAAAGCCGAAAAAAAAAGTCCATGGTGGTCGTCCTAAAGCAGCAATGAAAAATGTAAAAAATTGAAAAAAAAGAAATTGTCCCCTGCTTAGTGAAATTTATTCCTAGCGGTGTGTGTGAGTGTCGGTGCAGAGGAGGGCACAAGTGTTCCACACTGAGGCCGCACACTCCTCACGCAGCCGCAAAGCCCCACAGCCCGAGCAGAAAAAGTAGCGGCTGCATTCCGCTCCCAGCAGAGGTAAAGCTTACCGCAGCCGCATGTTCTGTGGTTGTAGCTCTTTCCATAGTAGTCCTCCCCGGTGCTGCTGGTAATTCCACTGGGCCAGGCACCGCGGCCACATGCTCTGTGGTGGCCATTCCCTCCACTTGGGTTTCCGGACCTCTTGTCGAAACGGGTGCCCTTCCCTTGATCGCACGCATTTCAGTGGGATTCAGTGGACGATTGTACAAAAAGACGTTCGTCACCGTCACATTGCTGTCGCTGTCTCCCTCGTCGCCCCCAAAGTAGAAATGAGTGACTTCAGCCCCACGCGTCTCAAGTGTTGTTATCGTCTCTGGGCTCCCCACAATCACACCATCAACGTACACGGAGCCCTTGTTGCCGTCCTGCAGCATGAGCGCCACCTGGTATTCTCTCCCAGGCTCCCAAGTGTTTTTCTGTGCTTTTGTTGTCCCATAAAACACCGTATCCCACGTTTTACTCACGCTGTACGACAACCCAATGATCTTCTTGCCGGCGCCGTCCCCCAGACCCGCAGCCAGCAAAGAAGTGCTCTCACTCGGAGCCTGGTGGATGGTCACCGTCGCCACAACAGTAAAATCGTAGTTCACAAAGCCGTACTGATTATTATCCTCCCGGCTGTTCACGGGCCATATTGCCATGGACCCAGGCCCCGTGAAGTTGAACCCATTTTTTACCTTCGCTGCCTTCGTCACGCTTGCATTCACGCAGCGGTAATCGTCGGTCCACGTGCCATCGTTGGCCTCATCGGACAATACCGCCACCAGACCCGTCGTGGGTGTGGACGACTCAGAGAACGAGGAATCCAGCTGCGCCCAGGTACTGAGAATGGACTTGATCGTCTTCAGCTCCTCCGTCAGGCGGGCAAGTGAAATGGCACTGCCTTTTTCATTGAGACCCTCCTTTAAAAGGTGCAAGGCACCATCCGAGTACAGCAGGGCGTGGAAACGTTCCAAGTTATTATCCATGGCAACCGGTCCAACAGAAAACGTGCGGTTGTTGTCCGTCACCCAAAGGTAGAGCGCATTGGCCTCTTTCTCCCCCGAGGCGTACCCTCGCTGAGTGTACAACATGACCTTCACACCCTCAATGGTCGCGGTGATGAGGGCTCCCACACGAAAAATTTTGTATAGACGAACTCCTGGTTGTGGCCTGACCCACACGCCTGAGAGTGTCCCGATGGCCTCCGTCCACGTTTTCCCCATGTCACGCGACTCGAGCACACTCTGGCCATTAAAACATTCAACGATCATGAGAATTTGTCCCGTCTCCCATTCGGTGATGCGGGGATCAAGGCATTCCCAAGGAGAAATGCTCTCTGGGAACACCCAGTTGTTGCCGTTGTCCGTCGAATAAGTGATCGAGGAAAAAGGGTAATTTTCCCCATTCACCACCAGGGGAAACACAAGCGTGCCATTCTGCATCACAATGCCTGAACCACCAGCAGCATAAAGTTGCATCAGCTGATATTGAGTTTGATTGGGTATATGTTTTAAAAGCGACTTGGGTTCACCCCAGCTGATCAGTTTACTCTGCACGCCGTCCGTGGACTGCGTGGCCACACCCTCAACTAGTTGAATGTCCCAGCCATCTTTCACCCACATCCCACCATCATTATTAACATTGTCATATCTTGTAGTGTCGCTTCCCACAAGTAGAAACACCTTATTGTCCTTTGCAACTGCTGTGGGCCCGTACAAATAACACAAACGATTATCGTCATTCCTACTGCCAAGCACGGTGTGTGCCCTCCATGTACTAGCATTGACCTCGGCGACAATGGACGGCCACGACTCCGCAGCCTTGATGTACCCGGCCACAATTTCGTAAGGCTTAATCCCAAACAAGTCCTCTCCATGGACTTTATAAACGAACAAGCCTTCAGCAAAGACAGCCATTACTCCACCAGCACTGACAAGAGAAGTCGCAGCAAATGCTTTCTTCACTTCACTTTTAAACCCCTCTTTCGACAGCACCTGCGTCTTTTCCGGCACAAAAATATCGACCCATTGAAGCAGCTGCGCATCCCCGGAATTACCCTCCACAACGGCTGCAGCTCCACCAGTGCCGCAGCACATCACAAGGAGAAGCAGCACCGCGGAAGCAAACACATGTCGGGACATGTTGGGCCTCTGTGTCTCACTCTCTCTTCCTTCCCTCCTCCTTCCGCTGGATCCGGTCACGCGGCGACGGTTGTGTGTGCGGGGTGCCTGCACTGCAGCAACACGTGAGAGCATATAAATATGTGTGTGTGGGCGGTGTGTGTGCTGTTGTTCCTTTCAGTGACTTCGAATTTCACAGTGGCGATTCGCGTTTGTTTCCCTAGCGTGTTTGTGTTCAATAAGTGGAGGAGACAGCGACAGCAGCGGTGATACATCAGAGAGGTCAGCGGGGGTTAGAGCACCCACGCAAAAAGCGGGGCACGAAACAGTCCGTAAGGAACAGCACGGGGAACCATCGCACACGGAAAAGAGCATCAACACGGCAAGCCACGGCGGGCCGTCGGTGTGTGCGGGCCAGCCCTCACGCGCCGCAACACGCCACAGCCAACAGGAAATGACAGACAGACAGGAGGAGAGAAGTGAATGGATGCCGTCAGGAGGCACTCACGATCAACATGGCCGGTGAGCATGCGGCCACTCCACGCAGAAACACAGGAGAAAAGGATGAGAGGGGGAAAAAGCAAGAAGCACACAAACAAACGACAGGCGGGAAAATCACCGCCACGGCCATCACCCTGGCCGGCAACTCCACACCAGCCCTCATGCACACACATGCACCATAGCAATGCCGTCAGTCCGCCATGGAAGAGAAGAAGTAACCCACCGCCGGCACACAGCGCACACCGAGCGAGCAATCACCCAAACAGACACACGCGGAGGCGGAGTCCTCACCCACCCATGACGCGACGCCTCACTCCATGCGGTCACACGGAATGCACCGTTTCCTCAATAGAACTTATGCTTCGTCCATCCCTTAAAGCTGCTTCTATTCGTGATGGGCCTTAGAGCACAATAGAAGAAAATGGACAATGCAGTGGTACTGTGACACCACCAAACACAATGATTCCCTCATACCGGGGCAATTCTCCAATTGTGCCTCGTATGCACACACAATTAAAATACTATATGAAATCCCCCAATGTTTTTCACCAGAAACCAAACAACCCCACTCCCCAATTTCTTCTGCCACTGTTATGTTCGATAGCGTTGGACAGTTCTGAAATCTGTGCGATATATTGCCGCCTTGTGCTGGTGCACCCGCACCGTATGCACACAAAATTATCAAAAATACATAACCCCCACAATATTTCTTTACCACAAATCGAAATTGCCCCTTTCCCCAATTCGTTTTCCTATTTCGACGGTTCTTCCTCACTTCGGTGAGCTTCGTCTCTTCTAAAGTCTCCGGATGATACAGACACTTGGTACTGGCGCACCTCTTCCTCCCAGAACGCCGCAATCTCTCGGTTTTCAGCGCGGCTCACATTATTGGAATCGACGACATCACATCTCCGCCAGCCAGTCATCGGCGTGCTGTCTGCGTGCTGCACATAAATAATCTCCCACGACATGTCTCGAGATAATTTCTTCCAGCCATTAAAATATGCCGCCAGGCACTCAGTGAACTGCCGCACGGTGCTGGTTGTCGTGTGGTGCTCACCCGCCGTAGTCATCCGCAGCCCAACCAGCGTCTTCCGCGGTGACTTCAAAAAAAAAAAAAAGCAGTCCACCAGCGGAAAGGTTGCACCCGCCGGTATGCACAGCACCCCGTGCTTTATATTAGTATTTGTATGGTATTCCATTTGCAACCACTCCACATATAACTCGGTGCGGTGCCCTTCAGTATTCGCCTTCAACACCGCGCACTGTCCTCCACAGCGTGCTGGTGGCCTCAGCTCCTTGAGGTCCTCTACTAATGCACCAAAAAATCCCCCAAACATTAATGCGCGCAAGCCAAACCCTCCCATACATTCAGACAAAAGAGTATTCCTCTTCCCCAATACTAGCAACAGAAAAAAATACCTTTCTCACTCATCACGTTTCCCAAAATAGTGCGGTATTCGACGCCCGAGGCAAAAAGATATCGGTGCGTTCAGAAATACCTCAGAACCGCTTTCTGCTCTTGTTCGGACAACCCTCACGAGCTTTTGAGAGGGATTCTCAGAGTCCCACAGTCTCACTCCTCCATGTATGAAGTGCTTTTCACCATCCCGGGAATTCATCCCTTCCAAGGCATCCTCAATGGCAGCAGAGTGTGCAATGAACTTATTCGCATCAAAGATGTGAAGTGGAATTGGCCCCACTTTATTCATGCGTTCTCCAACCATCCTCCAGCATTCCGCTTTTTTCTCCGCAGTCTCGTCACGCTTCATCCATGCGCACATCGCCTTCACATCCATCCCGGCGGGGCAATTCACGATGATTCGCGCCGCTCCTTCTTGTTTCTTCCATTCATCATAGTTGCTTACCTCTGGCGATGGCACCACAATCATGCCACATCCATAGGGCGCAAAAAATTCCTCTGGCGGTGTGCCTTGCCTTGTCACATCGTAGATAACATACCCTTTCATCTTCAAATCCCACAAACCATCCAAAAATTCATTGGATGCTCCTCTACCCACGTATCTTGTGACAGTCTTGATGGTCTTGTCAAACACGTACGTCGTATTTCCACCAAAACTGTAGATAACCAAATGGAGTTTCTCCGCATCGTAGTGCAGCAGCTGGTAAAGGAGGTACGAGCCGGCAGCCATCGACTTCCCGATCCCGGCCGTCCCAATCAACAGACGCCTCTTAGGCGTAAAGTAGTCCCCAGCGTCAGGGCTGAACCACTCGGTCAGATCGCCCTTGACAATCTGCCACACTCGATCCACCTCACAGTTCACGTAGCAGTCACGAATGAGTTTAATCCACCCCCACGAGTACGGCCATCCCTTGTCCGAGGTGAGCACCATCAGCCTGGGACGCTCTGCACCGGATTGCTCCACACCGTCATCCTTTTCGAGAGAGTCGCCAACTTTCTTGTACGTCCATGACTGCGGTGGTTCCCCCTCCCTCACATACATTCCCGTCCCCTCGCCGTCAGAAACTTCCACCAAATGGCTCCACTTCGCATTGTACACAGACTCGTACAATCCCTCCAGGTATATCGGTGCACTCTTCGTTGAATTCCGCGCCAGAGAGAAAACTAGTTATTATTCTATTCTGCGTGAGAATCGATTATATACCTGTTTTCGTAGTTGGATTGAGCTAAAGCCGAACACTAACCACTAAGCAAAAAAAGGAATAGGAGTAAGAGACAAAGGTCACAGGCATGACTGACAGCCCCAGCAAGAGAGTCATCCACACGGTGTGGGATGCACGCCACATGCACGAGGACCATCGCAACGATGGCAAGTGGGTACCATCCACCCAGCACAGTGTTGGTGGGTGCCAACAATAACAGCAGCGTGGTGGGCACGGAGAGTTCGCTCACGCATTCCGCTCGCTGCGGTCTCACATCCGTGTGGCAGCGCCATCACCGCAAACACTCCAGAACAATACATGCGCGCATATCGTCCCTGACACACACAAACACACAATTGGGAAGAGAATTCGGTAAAGCAGCGGCCACACGCAAGGACTCCAAATCATGCACGCCGCATCAGTGATGCATCATGGCAGTTACCCCACAAAAAAAAACACAAAAAAGCAAATTACATGCTTTATGGAAAATCCCCGCAATTCGCACGGCACAAAAGTGCCATGGGACTCTATTTCCCATTGCATTCGCCATTCATATTCCCAATGCGTAACCCTGCAGGCATTACCCCTCCATGGTGAAAACAAATGCCTCGTTGTGGTGTCATCGCGCAGCAACGCGCCTGGAGAGAAGAAGAAACTCCATCGCGGCGTCCTTCACGAAGCAAACACTCCGCGGCCAGTGTCCGGTGTCGTGTGCGGAGTCCGCGAAGAGTTTGTGGGCACGCCACTGTGCCACACAGTGTGCCCCCTCAAAACACAACAGCGGACGTGTCCCCTTCCGGCCGCACTCGTGGCGGTGGCGGCATCCGCTGCCTCGCCGCGTGCTGCTGGCGTCGACTAAGATGCTGCGGAGTGAGCGAGGGTGTCCGGCAGGGCGGTGCTGGGCTGGGCGGGCAAGACCCTCCGCGGCGAGACGCCCAGCGCGACTGCTGACCGCAGCACTCACGCAACTCCCTCCACTCCTCTCCCTCCATTCGGCAACCGCACAGCCACCGGCACATTGTCCCCGAAACAACACACAATTGAAAGCGTGGCAGCATATCTCTCGAGAGAACAGAGCGACAGCCACACGCTGCGGCCATCGTGCAGAGAGGTGTGCCCTCGTACAACTTTGTTTTGGGGCCACACGCACACCACGCAGGGATCAACCACAGCAACGCACAAAAAAAAAAAAAAAAAGAGAGCCACGCACGTGAAAGGACAGAAAAACACGCAGCAGAGGTGCAGGACGGACGAAGAGGAGAAGAGAAGGCCAACAAGACCCGAGATGGCACGGCAACCCACAAGACGCTTAAAGAAACAAAAAAAAAAACAGTTCCCTTAAAGCAGTTTCCACACCCATAGAAATATAACAAAAAAAGAAAAAAAAACATCGTGACGCAAAAAAAAAAAAACACGTGTATATTCTTCCCGCAGAAGTAAAAATATATTTGCGTCAGCCGTTCAACCTCCTGGTGTCCACACAACACCCACATTTCATTCGGACATTCAGTGCGTTGCTGCACATCTTAAATCCCTTCTTCACCGCACCATCGTCGTGGAGCTCAATGCCGACTGCACGTGTCGTCGGCCGACGGAAAAATTAAAGACATCCCGCCAATCTCAAAATATTCCACTATAAAAAAAAAACGAGCATATAAAATATATATATATATATATATAAGGAAAAAAAACACAGGCCCCGCGATGCAGTCCCGGGAGGAAGAGCACGCCCTTTACATAACGACTTACACGGGCAGAAAGGGGTAGTCCAATCGACAACAAAAACAGATAAAACAAAAGTTGCATCCACAAAAAAGTCAATTATTTCGAAGGGTGCGTGGAGAGATACATATAGCTCCCGCTGGTGGCAGGAAATCCTCACTGTGATTTCTCATTAAATGGCCGCAATGCCCCACATCCCCAGCAGCAGCAGCGCCCGAGACATACCCTCACGCATGGAGCCGTCACCGCTTCCTTTTTCATCTTTGGGTTTCCTGTCCTTGATTGCAGTCATCTCAGTGGGATTCAGTGGGCGGTTGTACAGAAAGACGTTCGCCACCGTCACAGGAGAGTTTTTTATACCGCACGCGCCAAAGCAAAAGCTTAAATACTCAAGTGGCCTCTCACTTTGTAACGGCAATTCTTCTTCCACCAGCGACTTGCCATCAACGTACACGGAGCTCTTGTTACCTTGCAGCATGAGTGCCACTTGGTATTCTTTCTTCGGCTCCCAAGTGCCACTTTCTGTTGTCTTGCCTTTGAACATCGTCTCCCACTTTTTATCCGCGGTATACAAGATTCCCATGGTATACTGGGAATTATTGTCCCCCAACATCGCAGTCAGTAGAGGAGCGTCTGCAGTCGGAGCCTCTTCGATGGTCACCGACGCCACAAGTGTGAAGTTGTGGCTCAAGGATACATGACGCACATTATCACCCCGAGTGTTCACGGGCCAAATTACCCCGGAGTCAGGCTCCGTCAATTGAAATCCATATCTGACCTTCTTTGCATTCGTCACCGTCGCATTCAGGCAAAGGTACTCGTCGATCCACGTGTCGCCACCGGACAATGCGTTGGACAAAACTGCCACCAGACCCGCCGTGGGTATGGTCAATTTGGAGAAGAAGGCGTCCTTTTGCGCCCAGCTCTTCAGGACAGAATTGATCGTACTCACTTCGTCCGTCAGACGAGAAAGCGACAAGGCACTGTCTTCACCATTGTCCCTCTGCTGTAAAAGATGCAACCTTCCATCCGAGTACATCAGGGCGCTGGCGAACTCCTCCTCCACAGAAGTGTCTATTCCAACCGGTCCAACAAAAAACGAACGGTTGTTGTCCGTGACCCAAAGGTAGAGCGCAGTTGCCTTACTCTCCCCCGAGGTGTACCCTCTCTGAGTGCACAGCATGACCTTTCTTTCCTCAATGGTGGCGGTGATGAGGGCATCCACGTGCAAGTTCAGATCCCAAAAGAATGATTGTGATTTGACCCACACGCCTGAGAGTGTCCCGACTGCCGTCGTCCACGTTGTCCCCATGTCACGCGACTCGTACACATTCTGTTCATCATCGCAGTCAACAATCATGAGAAGTGATCCCTCCCACTCGGTGACGCGGGGTTAAGGCATTCCGCAGGGGAAATGCCCTCAGAGAGCGACCAGGTACTGCCGTTGTCCTTCGAGTAAATAATCATGGAATAATAGCCACCATTTCCGCTCTTCGCCATCAGTGGAAACACAATGGTGCCATCCTCCATCACAACACCTGAGCCACCAGAAGCAACGCACTCCGTCAAGTTATCTTTGTGAGCAGCTATAGCACTCTCGTTCAACGGAGACTGGATTTCGCCCACTCAATCCGTTTACTCGGCTCGTCGCAGAAGGCTTTGTGACATCACCCACAACCAGTTTTAGTTCGAATTCGCCCTCTTTCCATTTCCCAGCACCCACCTTCGTAGGACACATCAGAGCCTCCCGCAAGAAGAAACACTCTGTGGCCCTTCGTGATTGTTGTGGGGCGGAGCACAACATCCAAACTCTCCTTTCCCTCCGCTTTACCAAGCACAGTGTGTGCACTCCATTCTTCCTTTACCGACCTCACCAACAAGAGTAGAACAATCCCACGCAGAGTCGATGTATTCCGCAACAACATCAAAAGACGGCTTAGTCAATTGACCACCTTGATATTTGGCATTTACGTGACTTTCGGCAAAAGCAGCAATTACTCCACCAGCACTGACAAGAGAGGGTGAAACAAATGAATCCCTCCGACTTGAGTCAGGCCCCTTCTTCGCCAGCACCGGCGTCGTCTGCGGCACAAAAAGATCGACCCGTTGCAGTCCCTCAACAGCCCCTGAAGCATCCCTTCTCCAGCAATGACACCCGTCAATGCCGACCCAGTAGTTGACGCATCAGCATTACTTCCCACCTCAGCGGTCGCAGCTCCACAGGTGGCGCATCATCACGACAAGTAGGAGCAGCACCGCGGAAGCAAACACACGTCGGGACATGTGGGGCCTCCGCGGCCCACTCCCCCTTCCTTCCCTCCTCCTGCCGCTGGATCCGGTCACGCGGCGACGGTTGTGCGTGCGGGGTGCCATGAGAGTAGCAACACGTGAGAGCATGTAAATATGTGTGTGTGGGCGGTGTGCTGTTGGTCCTTTCAGAGCCTTACAATTTCACAGTAGCGATTAGCGTTTGTTTTCTTTCCTTCCTAGCGTGTCTGTGTTCAAGAAGTGGAGAGTACAGCAGCAACAGCGGCAATACATCAGAAAGGTCAGTGAGGAGCAGAGCAGAGCACCCACGCAGGGAGCGGGGTACGAGACAATCCGGAAGGGACGGCACGGAGGACCATCGCCCAAAGAAAAGAGCAGCAACACGGCAAGTCACGGCGGGCCGTCGGTGTGTGCGGGTCAGCCCTCACGCGGTGCAACACGCCACACCCAACAGGGAATGACAGACAGACAGGCGGAGAGGAAGACGGATGCCGTCAGGAGGCACTCACGATCAGCTTGGCCCGTGAGCATGCCGCCACTCCACGCAGGAACACAGAAGAGGATGACAGAGGAAAAAAGCAAGAAGCAGCGCAAACAAGCGGAAGAAACAAACGACAGGCGGGAAAAGCACCGCCACGGCCCTCGCCCTGACCGGCAACTCCACACCAGCCCTCACAAACACACCATCGCAGTGCTGCCAGTCCGTGGGTGAGAGGATTCGGTCCTCCACACAACAAACCCACACACCGCCAGCAGTCACACACCAATGGACGAGAACGAGAAGAGACACACCGCCACCGCCTCCAGTTCAATCCCACGACCAACGGCATACGACCACAGCCCCGCAGCCAATGCACACCGAGCAAGCAATCACCAAAAGAGCCGCATGCAGAAGCGATTCCGCATCCATCCATGACGCGGCAACAACATTTCCAGCCATTCCACCCACAATGGAATTTGATGCCCGACTCAAAGCGGTCATAGGTGGTGCATCACGCCAAAAGCAAGAGTGACTCGTGGTGCGCGCTCCCTCTCCCCTCCTTCCCTTCACGCTCACAGAAGGGGGCGGCAGCCACCAGCACACACTAAAAAGGAAGCATCCAAATCCACTGCAATGTGCATCTTGTGTGGTTGTGTGTGTGTGCCTGCAGGCAAACACACGAGGCAAAGAAGTAAAAAGAGGAAGCAAAGTATGTGAAGGGACGCACAAAAAAAATGTACGGCAGAAGTGCATGGCAGAAATAAAGAGAAAAAGACTGCTCAGGCTCATGATATTGCACTGCAGACCAAAGCAGCGGCAATTCATAAAAAAATTAAATGAAAATAAAAAAAATAAAAAATCATCTTCACCTTTCATCATATATTAACCCCCTCACACAAAAAAAAAAGAAAAAGTCGTCCTTTATTACTGTTTTATTCAAACAAAAATGAGAATGAAATAAAAAAAAAAAAAAGAAAAAAAAAGAAAAAAAAAGAAAAAAAAGATGTCGTCCTCTATTACGGCTACACACAAATAAGAAAAAAGAAAAAAAGAAAAAAAAAAAAAAAAAGCTCCCAACTACCATGTGGCCACACCAAATTGTCTGCATATTTTGTCCGAAAATAAAATTAAAAGATATTCAAACGCCGTTCAACCGTCCGACCTCCATGTGTCCGCACATCGTTTATATTTCATGGGTCATCTGCGTGTTGCTGCTCCCCTCAGCCCTTCCATCGGCGCGTGAGTGCGGCCCGCAGAGCACAGTCACTCGTGTGTGTGGGGACTGAGAGAAGCACGCTGACATGACGGCAGTCGCGTCACTCCATCGGGAGAGTGAGCGCAGCAAAAAAAAAAAAAAAAAAACACGGCGGCAGGGTGTGGCTGTGTGTGTGGCGCTGCGGGTGTCCGCCAGCCCTGGCCGCAAACAAAACAAAACAGGAGGGAAGAAATGTGTGCTCCGCCCCACAGGCCCTCGTCGCACGCCCACACGTCACGGCTCCCTCAGCGCGCCGTTCGTCGCCGCCCCTCCTCATGCGTGCAGCAGGCGAGGCGCACAGGGCCGTCGTCATGAGCGTGTCGGTGGGTGTGCGAGTGGAGCAGTTGGGCGGGAAACACACGGCACCCCTCGCAGGAAGAGTGCAGAAGAAACAATTGAAAAGAGTAGAAAAGAAAAAAAACGTCCATAGTGGTTGTCCTAAAGCAACAAGCAAAAGAAGGGAAATGATGGATCAAAATAAAAAGAAAATTAAAAACTTTTTGAAGAAACAAAACAAACAGGGAATAAAAACAAACATAAAAAAAACATAATAAATTATACTCCGAACAAGAAGAAAAGAATTAAAAGAGGGAATAGTAGAAAAAGAAAAAAAATCCATGGTGGTTGCCCTAAATCATCAAGCAAAAGAAAAGAAAAGTAATTTAAAAGAAATTTATTCTCCACTAAGTAAAATATATTCCTAGCGGTGTGTGTGTGTCCTGCAGGGAACGGCACAAGTGCTCCACACTGAGGCCGCACACTCCTCACGCAGCCGCAAAGCCCCACAGTACCAGCAGAAGCAGCAGCGGCAGCAGTCCGCTCCCAGCAGATGTCAAGCCCACCACAGCCGCATGTTCTCTGGCGGCAGCTCCCTCCAGAGCTGCCCACCCCGCCAGTGCCTCCCCTGGGCCATTCGATGTGTGGGCCTTGTCCTTGATTGCAGCCATCTCAGTGGGAATCAGTGGGCGGTTGTACAGAAAGACGTTTTTCACCGTCACCTTAGTTTTCTGGCCGGCATCCTCACCACACGCGCCAAAGCAAAAGCGTACAAGCTCAAGTGGCGCCTCACCCGTTAACGGCACTTCTTCCTCCCCCAGCGACTCACCATCAATGTACACAGAGGCCTTTTTGCCTTGCAGCATGAGTGCCACTTGGTATTCTTTCCCCGGCTCCCAAGTGCCACTTTCTGTTGTCTTGCCTTTGAACATCGTCTCCCACTTTTTATCCGCGGTATACAAGATTCCCATGGTATACTGGGAATTATTGTCCCCCAACATCGCAGTCAGTAGAGGAGCGTCTGCAGTCGGAGCCTCTTCGATGGTCACCGACGCCACAAGTGTGAAGTTGTGGCTCAAGGATACATGACGCACATTATCACCCCGAGTGTTCACGGGCCAAATTACCCCGGAGTCAGGCTCCGTCAATTGAAATCCATATCTGACCTTCTTTGCATTCGTCACCGTCGCATTCAGGCAAAGGTACTCGTCGATCCACGTGTCGCCACCGGACAATGCGTTGGACAAAACTGCCACCAGACCCGCCGTGGGTATGGTCAATTTGGAGAAGAAGGCGTCCTTTTGCGCCCAGCTCTTCAGGACAGAATTGATCGTACTCACTTCGTCCGTCAGACGAGAAAGCGACAAGGCACTGTCTTCACCATTGTCCCTCTGCTGTAAAAGATGCAACCTTCCATCCGAGTACATCAGGGCGCTGGCGAACTCCTCCTCCACAGAAGTGTCTATTCCAACCGGTCCAACAAAAAACGAACGGTTGTTGTCCGTGACCCAAAGGTAGAGCGCTCTTTCCCTTTTCTCCCCCGAGAAGTCCCCTCTCTGTGTGCACAGCATGACCTTCCTGCCCTCAATGGTCGCGGTGATGAGGGCCTCCACACGCAAGCTCAGATCCCAAAAGTATAATCGTGAGTTGACCCACACGCCTGGAAGCGTCCCAATAGCCTCCGTCCACGTTGTCCCCATGTCACGCGACTCGTACACCCTCTGGCTGCTCTTGCAATTAACAATCATGAGAAGTGATCCATCCCATTCGGTGACGCGGGGGTCAGTGCAGTTCGCAGGGGAAATGCCCTCAGAGAGCGACCAGGTACTGCCGTTGTCCGTCGAGTAAATAATCATGGAATAATAGCCACCATTTCCGCTCTTCGCCATCAGTGGAAACACAATGGTGCCATCCTCCATCACAACACCTGCGCCACCAGCGGCAAGAAACCTTGTCAAGTTACCTTTGTGAGCAGCTATAGCACTCTCGTTCAACGGAGACTGGATTTCGCCCCATTTGATACGTTTACTCGGCTCGCCGCCCGTGGGATTCGTGACATCACCCACAACCAGTTCAAGTTGTGTTTTGAATCCGCTATATGTCCAATTTCCAACAATTTGTTTGTGCTTATAAAGTCTTCCCGCAAGAAGAAACACCTTATTGCCCTTCATGGTTGTTGTGGGGTTGAACACATCGCCCACACGATTATCCGCTCCATCCGTTGTACCAAGCACGGTGTTTGCCTTCCATTTACTTTCATTCACCTTGCCAACAAGAGTAGACCAATCCCACGTAGCGTCAATGTACCCCGCAACAACATCAGAAGAAGTTTTCTCATTTTGTCTACCAGCATTAACGGTATACACGCGACCTTCGGCAAAAGCAGCAATTACTCCACCAGCACTGACAAGAGAGGGTGAAACAAATGAATCCCTCCGACTTGAGTCAGTAGTCCCCGTCTTCGGCAGCACCTGCGTCGTCTGCGGCACAAATAGATCGACTCCCTGCGGCAATTGCGCATTCCCCGAATTACTCGTCACGGCGTTCGAAGCCCCAGCGCTGCAGCACATCATCACGACAAGTAGGAGCAGCACCGCGGAATTAAAGAAACGCCGGGACATGTGGGGTCTCTGCGGCTCACTCTCTCTTCCTTCCCTCCTCCTTCCGCTGGATCCGGTCACACGGCGACGGTTGTGTGTGCGGGGTGCCTTCACAGCAGCAACACGTGAGAGCATGTAAATATGTGTGTGTGGGCGGTGTGTGTGCTGTTGTTAAAATTTTTAGACTCTTCAAATTTCACAGTAGCAATTCGCGCTTTTTTTCCCTAGCTTATTTAAAAAGCTAAAAATGAAAAAATCATGCCAATAAAATTACAACAGTGAACACCGTCACCCATCCACAGTGAGCGGCACCGCTATCACCCCGCCGCAGTCACTCCCAACAACAACAACTCACGCACACAGACACACGGAATGAGAAGAAAGAACAGTGCACCGGGAAAACACGGCGACTGTTACAAACAGCAGGAGCCACGGCGGGTGAGCCGTTCTTCACGCGTCAGCTCACAAAGAGCAACGCCCACACGAAACAACCAGCGAGGTGCAAAAGAACAAAACCTCCCTTCGCAGCACCCACGCGCTTCCACCAGTCGTTTTACCGTTGTCTCCTCCAAAGCACCCGCTCCGCAGCCGGCGCACACCACGTCGCACAGCCGGATAAACCCCATCAACGGATCCACAGCATGGTAGAAACTTCGGCACATGAGGCTGCAGGACGGGAAATAATCCGCACTCTCCCAGGCACCCTCAACATTCCCAATACCCACCTGCCTGCATGCCGCCACATTCACGCCCGCAGCACGTCGAAAAAACACATTGCGGTCTCCCGCCCTCCCTCCTCGCGAGGGCCTCCGCAGCCACAATCCTGTGCGTGCGTGCATTCTCAGCGTTTTAAACACGGCATTTGTGTGTGCATGTGCTTGTGTGTTTGGCAGCGCCTATACTTGCAGAGCAGCTGTGCGCCACAAGAGAGTCTGAAGAAAGCAACGGCAGAGAGAGGCAGATAGCACACACGCAAATTACTCATATCATCGCACACACACACACACACACACGCAGCCGCGGAATGGGTGCACTCAACCACAAAATCAAAAAGGAAAACAAAACAAAAAGCCGAAGCGTGGGACGACCAGCGCACACACACTCTCATTACTCCCGTAAAGCAAAACACACACACAGAGGGAGAGAGAGAGAGGTCGCCCACTCAATGCAATAAAAACAAAACAGAAACAGTTACGGTGCTCCGTCCATGCAGCCAGGCAGGACGGAAGCGGTGCGTGTCGTGCAAAAGAGAGCACCAACGGGCCAGCATGGGTGTGCATGCATATATACAATGGGCGCATTATTGTGTGTGCCTCGTGGGGTGAGGTGAGGGCGAGAGTCCATGCAAGGGGACACACACACAGAGAGAGAGAAGGAAGAGTGTGTGTGCGGGCGGTGCATGGCTCTCTCACACTCACTCTCACGCGGCCACCACCGCAGCAGCAGCCGCACAACAAAAAAAAGAAGCAAAGGAGGGGAGGTGGTGTGCGAGACCGCGGTGCTGCTGTCGCTGTCGCCAGGCGTCGGCGTGCCACCCGTTGTGGCGTTTGTGGCCAGCACTGATTCCTTCGGATTGGCTTCTTTATTTTCATTTTGTTTTTCTTCTCGTGTCCCTGCACCATCAACTGCCGGATCATTGTTCGGGATGCCCTCTTCAGTGCTCTTGTCAGCTTCATTATTGGCGAAATTGCCGTTTTCCGTGGGTGGTAGTGGCTTTGTTTCCGCATGGCCGTCAGATGTTTCATTCTGCAAATTGGTTGTGATGGGGGGCAACGCCCTCAGTTTGTGAATTGTTGTTTGACATCATGCCGCTTTGGGGTTGTTGTAGCTGTTGCACGGGCACGGTATCTTCAGAGCTCTACTGTCCATTTACTCGTGCTTGTGTTGAATCTCCCTCTGTTTTTCCAATTGTTTTCAGTGCCACTTCTGCTGGTGCTTCTATTAGTGATGGTGATGTTGCGTGTGGTATGTTTTCAGTTTCACTGCATTTTCAAGTGTCCCTGTTGGTGAATTATCATTTTTTTTTCTTTGTGGTCTTCCGCCTCTTCTTGTACTGCCTGTTTTGGTTTTTTCTTTTGTCTTCATCTTCGTTAACCTTTTCCAGTGCTACCACCCCCAGTTCGGGAGTGTTAGGAAAAATATTAACGCCACTGTCATCCGTCGGCGTGAAATTGGAGGATGCATTACTCTTGGAAGGATTATTCAAATTGTGAGCTTTGCCATGTTGAGTGACAGTACTGCCAGATGAAGATTGACCAACGCTTTGGCGTTGGGACTCTGTTGCCTTACCACCTGAGGGATTCCTGGTATCGCCAATTCCATTTGGACAAGCCGTTTTTAACAGCTTCTCCTGTTCAACTTGATCTGATGCTTTAGGTGTCGGCAGTGGTGCTGGTGGGCCAGGCGTTAAAACTTCATTATTACCTTTGACGTGGTACCAGATAATAATTGCTTGGGCTTTTCAATGTAACTGCACCACCCAATTCTGCTCCCTCCTTGTCCCCAAGCTTCAACCGCCCTTATTAATCCCATCTGAGTGGATAACAAACTGCAGTCCGTTCTCGGAAAGACCCCGTCACTTTTAGTATTATTCATGTGCGTCAATAAATTCCCGTTACCTTCACTGCAGCGGTCCGCCATCGCGTACACAACCTCCGCCGGCACCGCACCACAGCACGCAGAGGGCACACACCAGCAGCACACGGCAAGTCATCATCATCGCCATTAATCCTGTCGTTTGCGTGTAGCTTTAAGCACAAAATAACTTTCCGTCCACGCAGAGCAAAAGCAAAAAAAATACAAGTCACAGAACCACGCACAAGCAGCAGCTGCACACACAAATCAGTCGGTTGGAATAAGCACAATTGCAGGACTCCCACACCAAACTGCAAACCAAAACTTTAATTAACTTAATATAGATATATATAGATTCACCTGCGCCGCTGGCCAAATCCAGATATTTTTAATAATAAAAGCCAAACCAAGTAAAAATAAAAAAGGGGTGAATGGAACAAGAATGGGAGTTCACCATACCCGCAAAGTTTAACACCAATTAAGTATATATACACCATCTGTTTGCGACAATCGTGACCAGCTTACGTGGCCTTTTGAACTCATGTAGGATATAAAACATTTATTACTTACAAAGTGGCAGACTTTGGGGTCCTCCAACCACAAGACCCCGCCGCTGCCCTTCACAAGTTCCACCCCTTCGCCAAGTCCCGAAGTGTAAAAACACAAGACCGCGCGGTATGCCGTCTGCGGGGTTGTCTGCATACCGCACGTGGGCAAAGAATGCCTGCACTCCGCGAAAGCCAAAAACTCATATATCCGTTGCAGCTACAACATCATGGCATGTGATTTCGAGCTGCCTTTATTCGCCGCTCCTTGCGGCGAAGTGTTGTCCACCCAAACGTCCATGGTGGATGGCAAGATGGCGATAAAAAGGCCGATAAGGCCAAGCGGACCGCTCGTGCCTCGGACTGCATGATGAGAAAAGGTTTCCTCTTCCATTTCCCCCGGCAGTTTTAACGTCGCCGGAGTCGGGAATAAAAACGGCCCCTCATCCATGGAGCGACGCGTTCGTGATGATGGCAGCCGATGCCTTTTCCGTGGACTTGATGATTCGCTTACGATTATATTCTCGATGGTGTGTCGCAATCTCTCGCCCAAACCAACCGCTGACGGCGGAAGGTTCGCCGGGAATGTCTCCTGCACAATCCCTTGGTGAAGTGCGGATACTCTTCGCCGCACTGCCTGATGAAAGAGTGGTAGGCACATAAACGCGTGCACAAAATGGCCGCCGCATACAAAAAACGTGACGCCACAACCTCCATTCCCGCGATGGTTAAGGAATTGAGCGGCGGCACTGCGCATACAGAGCAGACAAACCTTTCACTCAGGGATACCGCACGGTGAGTATGATCAAATTGCGCCCCCAGGAAGGTGTACTGCGCAGCACCCGATTCGCGGCCTTCCCCGTCGTGGCGCGACGGCCGTCCGCATTACGAAGCACTTGGGCTTCCCACAGCGTCACATCGCTTTTCGACCCTGCAATGCGTATATTATCGATCCATACGCCAACGCGCACCAATGGAGGTGCGGCCCAGAGGGGGTGAGCCACCGTCGTCATCCCCGCAATCGCCGAAGTAATAATAATCTGGAGAATTTCTGGGCTGGTCTTGTGTCCCATTGGGAGCCGTGTGAGCTCCACCAGCGTGCCATCCTCCACGCGGCATCGAAAGAAATGCCGAGTCTCCCGCGGTAAAGGGACTTGAAAAAGAGATGTCTTTAAGTCCAGGCAGGAAACGGCCTCAGCCATCACAGGTGGCGAATAATGGGAAATGTGTAAAAGAGGAACATTCGCCTCATAAGGGTCGTCTCTGTTCCTGTCGCGTGGCCACGCGATCCATCGTCGTCGCAAACCGGTGGTTTTCTCCTCCACAACTGAGAAGGGTATTATCCATCCGCCGCCTGTTATTGTGGACGAAGCTTCCTCGATAATTCCTGCTTTTCGTAACAATCTCGCGTCAGCGGTTGGAATCCTCCGTGAGCTTTCGCGCGCTTTACCGGAAGAAGACGGAGGGAAAGGGGACCGCCCGACGAGTCCCCAAACTTGCATGAACCTCTCCAAGGTAGCCGGGCTCAACCGACTTTTAATCCACTCTAGATTCAATACGGGCACGTTGACTTGCTGTAGCGGGATGGTTCGTTCGTCGTGTGGAGTGGCCAGACGCGTCCTTGTCGCGCGTCTCGTTATTTTAGCAGCAGAATGATTGTGATAAAAATCATGGAAAAACGCTCCGCAGCTCTTAGCCAGGGTTCTTGCCCTTCCGCCGTTTCTCCCTTCACATCAATGCGACCAGCGACAGCACCTGGGTCAGCATTGTGGTACACATCCTCAAATATCGAACAGTGTTCTGGGGAAGGTCGAACGGATTGACGTGCTTCGCCAACTGCGAGATCACGTGTGGATCCAAATTGTATGTCTCCACGGTTTGAGCAGCGTGCCTCAATGCACCGCGTTTTATGGAATGCGCCGTGGCATCCCAAGGAACCAGAGCTCGTTCCACCTGGGCCATTGTAATATTCGTGAGCTTTTCGTTTTCTTGAAGTGTCCTGCATAGCTTTATAGTGTGGAAGGCGTCCTGCCCTCGTATCCTGACGAACCGCGAGGCGCGGTGGGGATCCGCCCTCGCCGTCTTCGGCGCCACGGACCAATCCAAAGTTAAGGTCCCGTCCGGCTCCGTTGTGAAATTTTTGGCTGTTAAGGCCGCAATCTCGGAAAAACGGCTCGCCGTTATTCACGCGAGTCGTAAGACAACACGTTCCCTCCAATCGGTCCGGCTGCGGATAAGTTGATTCATCTCTTCATTTGTCAAGGGGCGCGTCTGTTTCGTCTCCGATCGCACCGGAAGTTTTTGTAGCCCCAGAATCGCCATGCCCAGCGGGGTTCGATCCATTTCCAACATGGACCGCAGCATCCTGGCGTGCTGCTGTCGGGTCGATGGCGCCACATCCAATATTGCCACCAAAAAGACCGCACAGCTCTCCTCGCTCATCGGCTGTTCGTGCGTGCGGCAAAAAGTCGTGAATTGCCCCGCTAGGGACATCCTCTGCTCCCACGTTGACGGCGCACACATTTCTCGAGTCGCCTCGTTCGCTCCCCTCATGTAGCTTTTCCAAAGCGGGGATGTCGGTAATTCGTCGTACCACAGTCGAGCGTCGTTGGCAGATAAGCTCCATCGCCCTTCCCGACGATTGCGTCGGGCAACTTAAAATATCGGATGGAGCATCGGCGGTGCGGTGCGACGTCTTTGCGGAATAGCGGGAGGTGGTGGAATGGATGGGGCTGCCGTCGTCCGCCTTCGCAAGAAGCAGCAAGCAGCCCCTCTGCCGTTTCTTGACGGCCGTCCGCGCTGCGAGTAACTTCCTCTGGTTTCATCTCGGGCGTTGCTTTTAAATGTTACGTGTCCATGAATATGACATAACTGGCATCGCAACGATATTTGCGTCCCTCGTCGTTCCAAGGGAATCTGGATTGCCCTCGCAAAGGTGTCAGCCTCATGAACGGCGGTGCAAGGACGGGCGAGAATGTTGAAGAGCGTGATGCTGGGGTCGGATGCCATCATGAGATGCATCCGGAATGTATTCAGTAAGATCCTGCCAAAATTCATGAAACGATCGGAGAGGTCTCGCTCTGCCTCCAGCACGCCGATCCACGCAAACAAACTGTCAAATACAAGTTGAGCCTAATCCTCCGCCCGTTGCACATGATGGTATGCGCACCGGAGGTCGAACACGACTCCGGAAACGCCCTCGTTCCATATACGTGTGGCCCACGTGGTGACGTAGAATGCGCGGAAACTTCGTTCCTCTTCTTCTGCACCAGAATGGTCGTCCAAGAGAAGTGCGGGAAGGCAAAGGCATCGAGGGATAGAAATGTGGTCATCAGAAATTGCCCTGAGAAGTCTGGAGAAACAACCTGCAGTCTCTATCTCACCGGCCTTCGTTGGGTCGTGCGTGACGAGGCGCCCACGGCCATCAAGCGATGCGTCTGACACTGTTTTTTGGTAACGCCATCTTCGGCCATATTTTGACGCGCGACAGGTCCATCTGTCGGACCTCTCCGAGTGGTGGGGGCTTCTTCCCGGCCCGCCGTCTCCGCCTCCCACGCGGCTTGCTGCGCCTCTCTAGCACTAACGCGTGCCTCTCGTTCCCGTAGTTGGGTGCAGTTAGCCTCCAACTGCAGTTCGTCCGGCGAGCGCGCATTCTCGTTCTGCAAGAAGGCTGCCGGCGACCGCAATGTCAGATTCGCGCACCGATAGGTTGCTATGCGCCTCTTCCACCCGGGAGTGAAGCTGAGAGCTTCGATTCTGCACGTCCACGGCGGCGTGGGCGTATTCAGCGCTCAAGCGCTCTTTTTCAGGAGTGAGAAGCCCTTGCTGGATCCCTAAATCCCGGGCCGCCCCCAGACGATGGGCAGGATCAATTGATTCTCAAAATTTGTTAATTGAGGCACCCGGGGATTCGCAATATGAACTACAAGGCTCGAATCTGCCCAGAGTTTGGCAATGTTTCCTGAAATCAAGCGTAAGCCTGACATTGTCGCAGCAACGGTTAACGTCGCATCCAACGTCCCGTTTTCATCAAAGAAGGTGAGATGCGCCTGGACAGTGTCATGTTGGTACGCCAAGTCCGAAAGACGGGAGCCAATGTTGCCCACTCGGTGGCAGTGTAAAATGGACCAATGGCATTCCCTTAAACCAAGCTCGCTGTGTCTTTAAATTAAAAATTAAAAAAATAAAAACTTATCTAGTCGCTATCGGCTCCCCAATCCCCTAAAGTCGTGGCCTTCCCAAAATCCATAAGACAGAAAGGTGTCGTAAAGGAGTGTATTCTTTTATCAAGATATATGCATCCATTGAGTTCGCCAGCCCTTTCGCAATCATTCTCTTCACAAGATCCTAGAAAAAAAAAATTGGAGAAATATGAATATGAAAATAAGCATCGATCAACGCATAGATATAACGATATGGGTAAGACTAAAAAAAAGTTAGTCTATTCTTATTTATTGATGCATGCATGTAGATATGGGCATGTCCCTTCTCTTCCTTCCAATTTGGCAGATTGCTTGGTTTCTCGGTTTATTGAATTGCTACTTTATTGGCTGTATATTTATATAGATGGGTATATAGTTGTCGATATCAATATCTATTCAGCGCTGTTTATATATATCGCTACTATTCCTCGTGCCTGCTCAAACAAATACGAAGACTCACACGCCAGCCACCATCGCAGAGCACGTCCGCCCAATGATCGGAGATCCAAAAGAAAGCCCCGGCACCCGAAGTGGGAGCCGCAGCGGAGTAAATGCAGAATTGCCTCTTCGCACAGTTCAAACCGGCCGGTTCTCACAATGTCCGGTCGATGCCGTGGTGCGCCGTGCGGTGGCGGGTCAGTCAGGCATTGCTGTGGCACTGAAACACGCACGCCGGACGGCGAAGCTCAGCCGGTGGTGATCCCATTGGTCTGTCGTCGCCGGGTAACGTGCGCCTTCTCGGCGGCCTGACCCCTCTGCTGTCGTGACATCGGCGACAGCGTGACGTTCACCAACGCATGTGTGCGTGCCACTTTGGGCTCACGGTGCGCTCTTTCTCGGTGGCATTCTCCTGCGCGGAGACGGGGTTTCTGTGTAGGTTTGATGTTCTTCATGCGGAGATTCGAGCCTTGCAGCGCGTGGTTATTTAACCTCCATTTTTAGTGTCCTGGTTTTCTTTCTGTCGGGTGCTTTTGCCGGGTGTGGGTGTTCAACCCCCGGCATTGCCCGCCTGCCCGTCACATCAAGGGCGTTTACAATGTGCTTCCTTCTTCGGTGCCGACCGTGGCTCTGTTCTGGAGCGTTCGTGTGCTCGTATGCGGGACGGTGGTCCCGTTTTCGCTTGAACCCTAAATTCACAGTACGTGCATTCGAACGGGGTGCATGCCGTCAGACCGCCATATCCCTGGCAACGCCTCCTAGTTGTCGGGGGAACTCTTGCTTGTGGAAGTGCCGAATATAAAACACGATTCCGGCTTGCCTTTCGTACGACGCCGTGCGGAAACTGCTTGAGAGTGTCTTTGGCCTAAGCTGTGCAGTCTGCAGCGGAGGTGCGATCGGCGTGCCGTCCCTCGCTCTCGTCCTCGCTCAAGTGGCGGGCGGTGGTTCCGGTGGGATTTCTGGCGGTTCCGACTCATCGGGAAAGCTGAATTCCCGCAGCGCCTGGGAGAACGCGTCATGCCCTGGGCGTCAACCATGTGCGCCACAACACCAGTGCAGCATCCGCAGTGCCTTCCGCACACCGGACAGTCTGCCGGGCGTCGGATCGTGGCGGGGTAAGGTCAGCGAGAGGAGGAGGCGCTTCCGTGCGAAGTTCTTTGCGTGTCTGCTGTGCGGCATCCGCGCCGCACCAACGGCATGTGCGTGGGATGGCGGGTTGCAGTGGTCGTAGCAGCCATCCGTATTGTGTGCAAAACTCCGCTGCGGAGGCGGGCCAGTGCAGCCTCTACCCCACGAGTGAGGGTGGCGTCCGTGCGCGTGGGTTCCCAGTCGCCTATTACGGTGGAGCGGCGAGCTTCTGGCTTGAGCTGTCGGGCACGAATAATACTTTAGGCCAATGCGACGATGCCGGTGCTCCATGTGCCTGTCAGCTGTGTGAAGTCGGACGCCTCCTTGGCTTATGCATCACATGCTTCGTTCTCGGATATGTCGCAGTGGCCAAAGACAAGCTGCATCCGTGTGCGCTACTCAGTGCTGCTGGCGAGAAAAAAGGGTACATCCACAATGTGAGTCGCCAGGCGATGCAGAACCGTCGACGTGTGCTCGCGTGCTTCCACGATTCGACGAGAAGGCGCATAAACGCACGCTGCCGTGGAAATAGCCTCGGTGAATATTGTACTCTCCGTGCTAACGCCGCACTCCTCTGTGTCTGCTGTGGTGCATGGACTTTGCAAAGCCGGAGGGAAATTTAAAAAAAAAAAGAAGAATTCCTTGTGCAGGCATCCCTCGTACCAGCGTGGCCAATCCGCGAGAATATTCCTTGCCTGTGGAATGCGGTGTGCCAAGTAAATCAAAGGCCGCGCCGTGAAGGGATGTGCAAATTGCCGGAATTGGCCGCCACACCTCCTGCACACACAAAAACTTGCAGGCCGTAACGGGCAACAAGTCCCAATGCCGCGTCATCCAAGGCTCCCACGCTCCACGCGCACACATGAGGAATCCTGCCATGGCAGTGGTGCGCTCGAGGATAAGTGTGGAACGTGATAGTTATGGCTTTGTCCGTCACTTCCACCGCTAAAAAGACATCAATCACCCCGTGCACTCGCCACAACGAAACAAGCCGGAATTACGACAATGCATCGTGCCTCAATACATAATCCCGCTCGAAGAAGTTCCTGGAAACCCGGAGCCCTGCTGCTCCTCTGTCGCCGCCTTGCTCCTGCAAAAATTAATGCCCCCTGCATGTAAATCCGCGGTAAGGCAATGCCGCAATTCACCACTAACAATGGGCGGCTCGTTGGATCCCTCTTCCATTGCACAAAATGGGCGCCGAGTTCCTCGCACGCAACTCCATGAAATTACAGTCCGGTACAACATGACATCAGCAGTAACAAGAGCGACAACTCAATACCCTTCCACACAGTCATCGTGGAACGGGAAAAACTCCTGAAAGCTCCCGCTCAAAATGAAAACAAATCGATAGAAACAACGACCAACAACACTGTGCTTTTGACGATGGCTGGCTGTGGGGCGCAGCAAATCCGTGGCTCCGCACCCTCCGTCATCAACCAACACCGCATAATTAATAACTCCAAGTGTTACACGTCACATGCCGGCGTGATCAATTTTGCCGATCGCACTCAATGCACGGTCGAGCAGGCTCAAGGCGTCTGAGCGGATGTCACCGGCCATGGGCTGCAACAACACCGCAGGTGGTCGGTACGACGACGCAACGGTGGTGCCTGAGGCGTACGACGATGACGTCGTGTCGTGGGGATTCTGCGTCCCTTCGTCGCCATGCTCGTCATCGCGCAGCAGCGCCTCCAGCACGCCACGCCGCGGCTCGCGCAGCTCCTGCCAGTGGCGGTCCTCCGCATACCACACAACGACGCCGTACACAGTGACCGCAAGCACCACAGTGGTCAGCAGCAGCGCGATCGCCGCGTACGCCTTCGCTCCGCCGTCGCTCGGCGCAATGTGGTTGGCCGCGCTCACCACGCACAGCGCCGCAAGGAGCACAAAGCTCGCCGTCTGCATCACCGTCAGGAAGACCGAGCGCATCATGTTCGTGAAGGCAACCACGCCCGCACCCGCAATCAGCACAGCCGCCATGCAGAAGTACTGGACGTGGCAGCCTCCCACGGGCGGGTGCACAGCCGCAATCAGGCACACCACACACAGCACCAACAGCTGGAACACGCACCAGTACACGTGGCTGCCCCTCATGTTCGTCAGCATACCGCCGTACATCCGTTGCTGCGCCGCGGGGTGCCAATACCCGACGGGGTACAGCAGGCGCTCATGCAGCGGCTTCCTCAAAAACTGCCAGTACCTCGTAAAGCTCGCGCCCGTGTGGCGGGCAATGAAGTAGCACACACCAGCAGGGAACGCCACACCGTACAGTATGCCAACGACACCAATCACGCGGTGCCACACGTGGGAGCCGTGCATCGCCAGTGCAAGCACGGAGTCGAATAAAATGCCGAGGTGCATCGCGTGCGCCACGACGTACGTCAGGCTCGGGAAGCGCATCGCCGCCCACGCACTCGCAGCGTCCACGCCGCGCCACCGCTGGAAGGCCGCCGTCACACCGCAGTGCACGCACCCGAACACAGCGGCCAGCAGCGCGTTGCCCACCACCATCCACAGCGGGTCAAGAGCAGCAAACACCGACAGGAAGTACGGCAGCGCAACTGTGCTCGCACGCTCCTGCGCCGAGGCGCATGGCATCCTCGCAAACACGCCGAGCGCCTGCATCTCCAGGATGGAGCCCAGCCCGCCGGTCACCACCACGGCAACAGCCGCCGCACCCGCAACAACGCCGGTGATCGCCGAGAGGGCGCTGGCAGCAGCGGGCAGCGTGTCAGAACTGATCGTGAAGGACCCAAGCAGCACGCCCCTGCAGCCGCCGGACACTGCCGCAGCGTCGCAGCGAATGACTATCGTCTCGTCGGCAGCAATGAAGTAACCGCGGTGCACGGGCACAGCCAGCTCCAGGACGGTGGACGGATTCGTCGCGTTGCGCACCCACGTCGCGTTGCTCAGCATCGCTCCCCACGGACCGCCAAACCCGCGAGGCTGCGCCGTCGAAACCGGCACGAAGCTCAGGTGCGTGCCGAGCTGCGGGTCGCGTGCCCAACGAAACGGCGGCGGCAGCGCCACCATCAGCAGCGTCGGGACGGCGCTCCCACCGCCGCAAATGTCATTCTGAGTCAGGCTCCCACCAGCCGCCGTCGTCGTCACGGCAAGCGTCGGGCACGCCACGTCGCTCCACCACAGCGTGCTGCTCACCGACGCCGTATGGGTCAACGTGGGCGGCAGTGCCACCGTCTCCGTCACTTGCAGCGTTTCCATAGGCCTGTACGGCGTCAGACTGTATTGCGTCGCGCTCAGACTCGGCATCCACGTTGAAGAGAGGCTGCGCGTCTCCGTCAGCGTCTCCGTGTGGCCCAGCAGCGGCTTGGCGGGCGTGCGGTTGCACCCGTCCACGCGCGGCAGGTACACCGGCAGGCAGTCGTGCCCGTACCCGCCCTCAGCACAGCGGCAGCGGCACGACCCCGACATCGCCCTCGTCGCAGCTGCAAAGCAGCGCACGTCGGCGTCGCACACGCCACACGCCACGGGGCGGAATTCCCCGATGATGCCGGCGGACCTGTAGCCCATCGGCCGCAGCGCCTGCCCGTTGAGCGTCAGGCACCCCACGACGAACTTCCCGCTGGCGCGCCCGAGCGCAACGGTACCGTCCATCACGACGGGCCCGCTGCCGGCGTTCCCGTGGAGCGTCAGCGTGCTCTGCACGAGATCCGCACGGCGGGGGTACGACGGCACAGACAGAAGCCTGCCGCTGATGCTGTTGCCGCGCACCGATAGCCACGACCCGGACGCAAACGACGCCAACCCCCGCAGCACCAGCAGCGCGCCATCGGTCAGCGCACCGACGTTGTCGCTCACCACGACGGCGGACGCGTTGGCCACCACACCGCTGCCGAACACCAACCCATGCGCAGCGTACACCTGGCTCCCCGACACACGCAGCACAGCGCCCCCCGACGCAACCACGCGCGCACTCGCGTACAACGCATATTCGCCACCGAACACAGCAGCGTCCACCGCGACACCGCCACCGAAAAGCTCCAGCACGGCGCCGTCCACCACCACCGTCCGCCCACCAGTCAGCACGGTCACGAGGGCAACGCCGAACACAACCAGCACGGACCGCACAAGCCGCAGGCCCGACAGCACAAGCACCGGTGCGTACGGCGAGGACTGCGAGCCGGGAAGATACACAAGCGGCGTCGGCCTCGCGGCAACCAGCAGGGAGTCCGTCACCGTCAGCACGGACCCCGCGGGGAACGTGCCGGTCAGCACAAGCGCACCGTTCAGCGCCTCCACATCGCACACCGACAGCTCCACCGGCCCGCTCTCGTCGCCCCCCGCCGACACCGCACCGCACAACGATCCACCGCCCATCACGTACAGCACGGCACCGTTCAGCAGCGACACGTTCTGCACAACGATCCGCACGCCGTCCCGCGCCATCCACGGCACGTAGAGCACCGGACTCACGCCGTCCAGCACAACGTGGCGCAGCGTCACCTCGCTCGCGCCGGCAGGCACAACGAACACCGACTGCACTGTCACGCCCTCGCGGAAGAACGCTCTCGACGCAGTGCCCGCAGCGGGCGGCAGCGCGGGAGCTCCCACAGGCACGCATGCCTCGCCGTACCCGCCGCTGCCGCACGCGCAAAAGCACACACCGTTCCTCATGCTCGCAGACGCCGTCCCGGGCGCGTAGCAGTGCGTGTCCCTGTCGCAGTCGTCGCACCCAGCAACGTCGATGCGCCCAGCGTCGCCAAAACCAGCCGCTGCGTACTCCTCCGACGTCGACAGGACACGTCCACCAGCGTCGTTGCACGCCACCCTCAAATGCGCCCCAGCCGAGAGCGCCAGGCTCAGCGACACCATCCGTGGCAGCAGCGCTCGGTTGCGCACAAAGCTCAGCGTGCTCTCAGCAGCGGTCACGGCTCCAGCGGCGTAGAGCATCTCCCTCGAGACGCCGTCGTGTACGTTGCCCTTCGCCAGCAGCATCGACCCGCCACCCAGGCCCACCGTCGAATAAAACGCCACCGCGTGGTCCTCCGTCGACAAGAATTCGCTCCGCAAAAACGCCACAGCGGAGCCCGACACGCTCACAGCCCCACGCACAGACACCGCGTGCTTGCACAGCAGGAAGTCGCTGTCAACAAACGCCACCACGGAGCCGCCACTGGCCGCAACACCGCCCTCCACCGACACGCACAGCCCCAGCGCCGTCTGCACCGACAGCCCGTCCACGTACAGCGCTCCGCGCGACGACAGCGCCACGCCGCCAACAACCAACACGCCAACAGCGTCGCCGAACACAGCCGCCACATGCGTGCGCGCAATGGTCAGCACGCTCCCAGTCAGATTCACGTTGTGCAACACAAGACACGCGGAGGCGTCGCCAAGGCCGTAGGCGCCGCGGTACGCAACACGCTTCTCTGCAATCAGCACCGAGTCCACCACAGTGACGCGCGAGCCCGACGGGTATCGGTTCGACACCAGCACGCCGCCGCCGGAGCGCGACTCAAGACCGCTGATCAACACATCGGCGCGCTCGCCAGCAGGCGGGTCGGACCGCCACCCAACAACGTACAGGCTCGCTCCGTCCACAAACGTGCAGTTCGCCAGCGTCACGTTGCGCACGCTCCCCGACATCGAAGCCACGTCCACCACGACGTCCGCCGCAAAGGTCACGCCAACGTAGCACGCCACCGACGTCCCGAAGCCGGCGCTCACCTCCTCATCCACGTGCACGTCACGCACGCACAAATCAGCGCCGTCGGTGCTCGGTGGCTCGGCGACAGCGACGGGCAGGCACGCATCGCCATGGCCGTCCTCAGCGCACGTGCAGGCGCAGCCATCACTCGAGGCCGTCGTCGTGTAAGCGGGGAAGCACGACGCCGCGAGAGTGCATGGGTCGCTGCAGGTCAGGATGGTGGCGTTGTACACGGACGGGATGCTGTATTTCGCCCCCTCCTCGCCGTTCACAGTGTTGCACGCGGCCACAATCGCTCCGTTTGTGAGATCGCGGGACCTTTTGGGTATCCGCAGCACTGTCGGCGTGACCGTGCTGGACATGAGTTGGTTGCCGGACACAGACACCATGGAGTCGCGGAGACTCACCGTTGGGCTTATGTAGGCAAAGGCTTCCGATGGGGATTCACGGCAGAGGTTGCCGCTCAACTGCAGCCAGGAGTTGTAGTAGATTTGGAAACTGGATCCTAGGAGAAACACAGCCAAGCCTCCCCGCATCTCGTTGCCCTGAAACACAACCGCTGACTGAGACTCCACACGTGAGGCCCAAAGAAGTAGCATGAAGTACTTTAACCCTCCCACCACAACGTTGCCTCGGATCACCACGGCAGAGTCGTTCAGTACACTCAGCGATGAGGACCGTCTAGACCCTTCAAGATGTATCAGCGTGCTGTCACCGCCGTACATATGAAACGTGTTGCCTATCACCGCAAACACGGAGTGCCACGACACCCTCAGCGCAGATCCCACAAAGTAAATGGCGCTTAACGATACCCTCACGCTCTGAAACACATTGCCACTGAACACCACCGCGGAGTCGTTGCTGATCGCCAGCTCATTCATCGCGACACACGACGGGCTGCCAATGTCCAAGCCCGACCGACAGATCAGCCTCGTGACCGTAAAGCGGTTCCCGCTGACCGTGATGTTCGTGTGCGGTGGAAACACACCCTCCGGGCTGAGCAGCGCGTCACTAAATGTGTTGCCGGTGACGACGATGTTCAGCGACCCCACAGCGGCATGTGCGTTGCCCAACAGCACCAGCACGGCGCCGTCCCTCCAAGTGCATCCATCGAACGTGACGTTCGCCACGTCGCCCATCATCGCCCCTATCAGCACCGTCAGGCTCATGCCGCCCCCGCTGAACGTCACATTGCGGTAGCACAGCCACGACAGCCCGCCGCCCACGGCCTGCGCAACCTCGGGGTACACCATGTGGCTGATGCACTCACCAACCGGCGGCGGTGGCGGCGTGGGTGTTGCTGGCAGCGGCGGCGGCGGTGGCGGTGGCGGGCCAGCAGGCACAGGCGCCGGGACGCACTCATCGCCGTGCCCTTCAGCAGCGCACTGGCACTTGCAGCCAATGACAGCCGTCGTCAGCGCGGCGAAGCAGTCGCCGTCCTTCGTGCACTCCCCGCACGCGGCAACCGTCGTCACGTTGGTGATGCCGTGGAGCGCCAGTTCAGCCGCCGTCGTCACCTTCCGTCCCGCGACCGTCAGGCACCCAGCAACGAACCGGTAGCCGGCGTCAGCCTGCGATAGCAGAGGCCTCGACAACCCCGTCGAGCCCATCGTGCAGCCCGTCAGCGTCACCACACTGCTGCCGTCGATGTTCACAAAAGCGGACTCAGTGTCGCATAACATCGCTCCCAAACCCACGTCGTTGTCACGCCAATCCAACCAGCTTGACTCCTGGACGGTCCACGAGTCGTCTGCAAAGATGGCGTAGCACACAGAGCCGCTGTTCCCCACCACGCGCAACACACTGTGATCCAACACGCTGAAGTCTTGGTACTGAAGCAGGAAGCTTGTTCCGGAGGACATTGCATTGTTGAGCAGTGCAAAAACAGAGTGATCACTCACAACGAGACCGTACACGTGGAACAGGTGTGTGTATCCATCGAAGCTGCAGTACCGCGTGTACAGCGAGCTGCCACGCACCAGCGTCAAAGTCCCGGTCGAGTAAAAACCAAACAAACCGTAACTCAATGCATTCGCCTTGACGTTGCCGAGCAACAAAGAGGAAGCACTCAACAAGACTTCCCGCAGCACCACCACGCTCAGCTTGTTAATCCCATTTTCCAAAGTCTGGACTGCGGAAGACTGCACCGCATCAATCTCCGTGATGGCGATGTCGCAGTGCTGCGGAAGGGCACCCATAAAAACAACGACGGAGGACCGCATCACCGTCCGGCCCACGCGGATCAGGACACCGGCTGACTCGGTCGCCTCAGCACCCCCAACAAACTGCAGCGCGGCTCCCTCACGGAATGTGCACCCGGTGAGCGTGATGTTGATGGGGAGATGCAGCGGCATACTGTCGAAAAAAAACTTCAGCACAGCACCCACGCCGCTGAATGTCACGCCCACGTAGCAGTGGTGCGTCTTCCACATGTTCAGCGTGAGGCTCGTCAGCGTCTGGTTCACCACGCAGCTCGTGTCGCCGTCGACGGCTCTCTCCGCCACGGGCGGCACAACCGCGTCGGGCACCTCGAAGGGAAGACACGACGCACCATGCCATCCGTCCTTGCAGCTGCACGAGCACGAGCCGCGCTCCACCAACTCCGTCCCGGGCAGGTAGCACGCCGCGTCGTCGTTGCACGTGCCGCACCTAAACACCACCACTTCCCCAGGAAACACACCGGCGTACGACAGCTCCTCACCGCCCTGCAGGTTGCACCCAACGACCAACCGCGCGGGTGACGCCACGACAATGCTCGACAGAGCCAGATCAGCAAAGGAATAACTATCGTCCACCTGACGGTTGTGTGCAAGCGCCACGGTGGTGCCTCTGCCCGACAGACGAATTTTGTGCTGGGAATACGGAATAGTTAATACCGAAGCTGCGCTCACGTTGTTGCCCGTCACACGCCACTGCGCACCACCCTGGAAAGTCAAAGAGCCAGACAAATACAACAGCGCAGAATTCAAACCCCCCGCTCTGCCAATAAAGGTGCAGTCCGCCACTCTCAGCAGCCCCGAAGAGCCCACGGCAGTATCCTCAAAAAGACAAATGCCAATGGCCGCGCTCATCGTGTTGTTCTCAACGTCAAGGTAGCCACCGTTCTTCACATCAACAGCGTAAACATAAACAGATGCTTCCATACCCTCATCCTTCTCCGCTGTGCCCAGCGTATTTCCCTTCACAATGATCCCGCCACCACCAACAAGAACATCATTGGCAAAATAAACCGCGTAACTACTCCCTTCGATGCGGTTGTCGAGTAGCAGCAGCGTCAAATTCTCACTGGGATAAAAATTCAAAAACAAAATGGCGTGGCTCCACGTCGTCACAATTGCACTGCCAACCACCAGTATCTGGGAACTCGCGCCAAAATCACCCTCAAACTCCAACGCACCAGAATCCAGCATCGAAGACGTCACGTTCACGTGCACGCGCGCACCACTCCCCTTGACCGACAGGCCCATGAGGACGCACTGCAGCAGCGTGACGTTGGGTGTCTGCTCTGGTGCGTCAAAACGCGACAGGTCCAACACGATCGCGGCGGTGAAGGTCACGTTGACAAGGCACAGACCACGCACACCGGGATCAGGATTATCCACGGAGCTGATGCTGCCACCGTGCACGCAGCGGACCTCCGTGTCCTTCGCGTCGAGGAGCGGGAGCGGTCCAAGGCCGTCCGGAACCGCAGCTGGCAGACACGTGTCGCCGTGGCCGCCAGCAGCGCACACACACTCACAGCCGCTGATGCTGCTCGTCCTCGCTGCAAAGCACACGGCGTCCACCGTGCAAACGCCACAGTCCAACACCGTCACAGGTGCTCCAATATTCAGGTCGTACTGGTAATCCGTCACAGGAGAGCCCCTTGCCTTGTTGCACACGCCGTAGATGATCGGGCGCGAGTCGGATGGTTGTGACCAATCGTTTGTCATGTGTGCTTGAGTCGACGAGTACGAGCCGTGCGTGAGTTTGTTGTCAAGTATCGACCACACACTCCGATCGCGGAAAGCCACGCCGTAGTAGTTATTCACGTGCACGACGTAGGCCGTGCGAAACTCGTTGCCGCGGTGCACCAGCCAGCTGCCGCCGGTCACAGTCAACGTGGCTGCCATGAGCATGGCAAAGCTGAGACGGAAAGTGTTGGACACGATCTGCAGCACGCTGCCGCCAGCCACCGCTACATTCCTGAACCCACACGCGCCGTTATAGTATTCGGTGCTCGGCACACTCCACGAGCTGTTCTGTATGGAGAACACGGAGCCGCCGCTGACACGCAGGTCCGACGCAAGACCGTGCATCACTTGCGTCCGCGACACGACAGCACAGTTGTCCATGTAAAAGACGCTGGACAGGTCGGCGACAAGGCTGCGCTCCACGAGGATCGCAGCGCACGAGGCACCGCCACACGCCAGCATCGACCGTGTCACGACAAACCGCGCCGACAGAAGCCGGACACCATCCAGGACAAGCGCGGAGCCGTACCGGTATCCCGCACGGCCATGGGTCGTCGGCACATACCGCGACCCGCCAACCGTCGCGCGCAGCGTGAGTCGCCAGCAGCACACTCGAGTTCGGCGGCATCGCGCCATGCAGCACGACCGTTCCCTCCCAGCGACGTCACATTCGTCATGTTGACGAGGGCGTGAGGCATCGAGAGCGCCGTGCTCTCGCTGAGGCCGCCAATCCGCAGCTGTGCGCCGCCCGCAAGCACGCAGTGGCGCAGCGTCACGTTCAGCGCGTCAGCGAACGCGTCCATCAAGCGCAGGTCCACCGTCACAGTCATCGGCCCTCTGAACACCACCAAGTCGAAGCACGCCGTCGCCCGCCCGCCGCCAACCGTCACGGACTCCGTCAGCGTCACGCCACTCACGCAGTCCCGCGAACCACCACCGGCCCTCGCAGGCGGCACGTCGAACGGCAGGCACGCCTCGCCCACACCGCCGGCACGGCAGCCGCACACGCAGTCGGAGAACGAAGCCGTCAGCGCATCGAAGCACGCCAGCGCAGCCACACAGCCGTCGCACGGCACCACGCTCACGGAGGGCAGGCCGGCCATGCGGTAGTCGCCGCTGCTCCGCAGCACCCGGCCGCCGGCACGGTTGCACTGCACCGACACGACGCCGCTCGTGATCGCCGGCCCGGAGACAAGCGTCGCGCCGGCGGCAGTGCAGCGCGCAATCGACACGGTGCCGCCGCTCAGCGTCACACCCGACAGCGACGCCACAGACGACGCCTCGCCCACCGCCCACACGTCGTGCAGGTCCAGCCACCCGCCGCCACCCACCGTCCCACCGTCGCAGCGCACCAGCGAGGACGCGGCAGACCCCTCGACGCCCACGAAGCGCAGCACCGAGTCAGACACCGCGAGGCGCTCGCCAAGCGCAAGGCCGCCGCCGCTGCCCACAACCGACACGTTCGTCACGGAGAACACCGAGTGGCTCCGCAGACTGAGACGCGACGAGGACGCCACACGCATCGCGGAAGCGGTCGGACCGCCCGACGCCTCCAGCAACACGCCGTCAAGCACCACCGCGCTCGACAGCAGGTCCACGCCGCCAACGTGCACCGCAGACCCGCCCGCGTGCAACGACCTCAGCACAGTGTTGCTCACACGCAGCTGCGTCCGCAACAGCGACGTCGCGTGCAGCACAAGCGGCGACGCCACCGCGTCCGTCAGCCCGCTCAGCTGCGAGTAGCGCATCGGTCCCGCCGTCACAATCGTCGAGTCACGGACCGTCACGTTCGTGTGTGCCGGCAGGTTGTGCACAAACAAAAGCGAGCAGTAGCTCCCGGACAGCCCGCTCACGCTCACCTCCAGGCTCCGGTCACTCGCAGGCTCGCCGCTGTAGCCCCGCACGTAGAGCTGCGCACCGCCGTCACACACGCAGTTCCTCAATTCAATGCGCAGTACGCCGGGAAGCATCGCCGGCACGTCGAACACCACAGCCACGCCGTTCGTGATGGACACGCCGTCCATCAGCACCGTGTCCACGGCGCGGCCAACCGTGATGGCTCTGTCCACCGTGCCGCCCCGCAGTCGCAACACCACCGCATGCACCGCGGGCATCCACGCAGCAGCAGCAGCCAGCACCAACACCAAAAACAGCACCGCACGCACAGCCGCAATGGCCCTGTGCCGCACACGGTGCCGGCTGCGCGGACACGCACCCACCGCAGACCGCATCCTCCAACCCACACAGGTATCAACAAAGCTTTCTTAGTCTATCGCTCTCGCCCAGTCGACCGTAACTCCTGCTTCGCAAATCCCTTTCCCACAAATGGCGAATCCAGTGACACAATTCCGCCAGATCGTTAACCCACTACTGCTAGTCCTAATACTGCAAGTAACCCCTAATAGCTTGAAACGATATTTGCACTGGTCAAACCAAACTACCTCTGTCTGCTCGGTCGGAGAAGAAAAAGACAGAAACAACAGTCACTAAACACAGTGGCACGCAGAGGCATCCGGCCACAGAAAATCCCCACCAAAGCGCAGCCACCGACAAAAAGAAGCACAGACGTCACAATCACGCAGTGACGCCATCGCCCTCCCACCGCCCACGCAGTCCCGCACAGCCACCATGCAGAGTGGTGGGATCCCGGCGAAAAGACGCATGACCATTGCCGCCGCTCCTGTTACCCAATGGCCACATCACAGAGCAGTCCCGATGCAGTGAAAAACACACAAAACAGCCGAGACGGACCCGAATGGCAGCGTTGCAACCGCCAGCCATCGAGCGTGTCAAAGAATAAAGTGTTGACGCGGAAGAGGAGTGGAGGATTCGCCAGTTGCCAGCAGTCAAAGCGTCGTTTCTCGCTCACGTGGGTCGGCATTGCACAACAAGCAGCGGCACCATCAGCGCACACGACACACACGAAAAGTACGAATAAAGAAGTGCGGCGGCGGCACTCAGACGCGGGGAAAAGAGTCCACACCGATTGCACAGTCCGATTGGCTAACAGACATCCGGATGGTGGTCGCGACGCTGCTCTGCGGTGCTTGTGGAGTGTGACTGCAGGAGACTGGGGAATGGAGGGAAGGTAGAGAGGGTCGGTGCGGCCCTCATCCATCTCGGTTGGATGTGACACCGGTAACGTCATCTCGTCAGATTGCCCGCAGCAAAGACCGTCGCCGTCAGCGGCGGCCGGTGTCTTCCCTCTCCCACTGGGGCGCCACTTCACCGACGCAATCGCTTGTCTCCTTCCCCACCAACAAAACGAGGGAGCAACCGCGGGAGATGCGACACGTGCGACGAACACGCGGCCGCAGAGTCCCATTGCTGTCGCCATGACCAAACAAGACTGGCTGCAGGGAGCAAAAAAAAGGGCAAACACCTCACCAAACGCTTTAGCATCACGTGAAAGTACAGCAACCGACACAAAAGGCGAAACGCCGTGAAGCAGGCACCAAAACCAAAGCTCCTCCAACAAATTCATCGTGAAGCAAAAGAAAAAAAACAAGCCACACAAACCGAAAAAAAAAATTCCGGTGCAGAGACAATAAATAGTTGTGGTGCGCAGCAGCCGTAGCATCGCACCCTTCCCTCATCAAACAGCACCGCACCACAACGCAGCGTAACGACAGCGTGCAATGACGACGATTGAGTAGCACGCAAAGCGGCATAAACGTTTCCTCCTATAATTGCTCACATTTATGCTCTCAGTATGTACTGCCAACGACACGGGGAAGGACACGGAAGGGGACTGTCCTGTCCATCCTCCTTCCGCCCACAACAGACCCTCCCCATCCTCCTCCTCGCCACGCCCTGGGTGCCGCGAAACGCCGTCAGGCAAAACCATGTGTACGGAAGTCCCCAATGAGCGGGGCGGGGCTGGCAGCCACCCACACTCACTCCCCGCACACATCCTCTCCCACAACCTTCCCACACACAAAAGGGCAAAGAAGTGGAAAAGAAAAGCCCGCCGCACAACGCACGCAGAGGCACCGCCATCCACGTCGCGCCGCAAGATAGAGACATGCGCACAGCGCACCCACGGCGGTAACGAGAGGGACGGAGCGCATACAGGTCCACGGCACTGTCCTTTACTTCTCTCTGCCCCGACGGATAGGCATTACGCCTCACAGCAGGTTGTGGCGGGTGGCGCCATACACTCACAGTGAGGCACGGCGCACACCATCCGCTCTCCTCCAAGTGCACTCAACAGGCCGGGGCACGGCGTCCAGCCAATCGATTGACATCGCAGAGGCGAACACAAACAATCGTCGTCGCGGAACATCGGTGCCTCTAGCGGGGGGAAAAAAAAAGAGGCAATAGGGGCATGTCAACAGCACGGCCAGCAGAGGGACAAGAAAAGAGACACAAGGACAAAAAGTGGCAGTGGACATGGCACAGAGGAAAAAAAGTCCGCAGTGATTTAAAAAAAAAAGAAAAAAGAAACAAAAGGGTAGGAGTTCAGAAAAACTCCCAAAAATATAAAAAAGAAAAAAAATTTGATTCGGCAGGACCTTCACTTCATGTGCCGGTTCAGCACAAGACGACCGTGTGTTCTGTACAAATATTACCTGCACCAAAACGAAAAAAAAAAATTGAAAAAAAGAAAGTAAAACAAAAAAATGAAATTGTACTGTTCCACCAGCCCACACAACATCCCCCACTTTTATTGCGGCATCCGGCCTTTTCTTCCAATCCTCCTTTCGTGCAATCCGTGGGGCGCACAGCCGCAGGGCCGGCACCGCGTGTGGTCAACAAACAACAAAACAAGAGGGGGAAACAAATCACTCATAACAGTGTGCAGCAACCAAACATTTAAAAAAAGAAAAAAAGAATTACCGAGTATTACAACAAAACACTAAAAGAAAAATAGAAAAAAAAGAAAAAAAAGAAGAACCCGCGGGGAATGCGCCACACAATCCCCGTGAGGAGTCGCAATGTCACATTCTTCGGCTCACAAGACTGCCACGAGTGCACACAGTCCCAGAAGAAGCAGCAACACCCGAGACACGCACACACGCGCAGTGCTGTCACCACGTAAATCATGCAGGATCAATTTCGCGTCGGTGATCAGGGCGAGGCGGTCCTCTGAACTCATACTGCCACCGGATGCTGAGTGACTGGTTTCTGGAACGGAAGTGTCATTTTTAGCGGCAGTGCGTGGACTCAATCCGTCCGTAACATTCTCAGCACTCGATTCACTGCCCGCAAGAACACGGACAGACTGAGAGTTAGTCGGCTGTGCAATTCGAGGATCTTCAACGTCCGCCAGGGAAGTCGTCAGCTGTGTGGCCTTCTGCTTTTCTTCCCCCGTCGCTGTGAATTTCACCGCAGTGTCCAGTTCTTCGGCAGCCGGATGTCGAATAGGAACTGTCCTGGCGTTGAGGTTTCTGAGATCATCACGATACAGTATGCGGTTGTACAGAAGGACATCAGCCACCGTCACAGGGGTGTTCCCTTCATCTTCCTTATTGCCCGCACCAAAAAAGAAGTGTGAGATCCTGTGTGGACCAAACTGATCAGTGTTACGGTGCTTAGCCATTTCTTTTTCATCCGTCTCGTATATTCTTCTCCCATTAGCGTCCACAAACCATTCATCATCGTTATCCTTTCGCACCGTCACTCGAATTGCCGTGTTTGTTTCCCAATTGCCAACATCACCAGACGGCTTCACCAAAAACTCCATCTTGTGAAGTGTGAGGTTCCAATTTCTTTCACTCGTGTACGACAGCTGAAAGAGCACCGTGCTGGCCGTGTCGTTCAGCCTCGCACCAATCAAAGGAATGGGGATGCTGCCTGCCTTCGGCACCTCGTGGATGGTCACCGTCGCCGAAAGAGTGAACTCGTTGTTTGTAAAGTAGTACGGCACAGTCTGCCCCATGTCGCCAACAGGCCACTTCGCCTCTGATCCCTTGAGCGTCACACCGCTCTCCGTGCTGGTCACTCCGCCCCCCACTGTGGCATTCACACCGAGGTACTCGTCCTTCCATGCAGTCCCGTCCAATTTGCTGGACAAAAAACCAACAAGCCCTTCAGTGGGAACTCCCAGGGCGTCGTCCAATTCTTTCCATGTCTTCACCGCAGACTTTATCCGCTCCAGCTGCTCGGTCAGGCGCATGGCGACAAGACTGTATTGCCCGTCAGCATTCCTCTTCTCGTACAGTAAAATCAGCTCATCCTCACTTTTCACCAGCAGAGAACTGGCGGCAGCGTCATCACCCTCACGGGATATCGGCCCAACATCATGCACACGTATATTGTCCGATACCCAAAGATGAAGCCGACCTTCTCCATTGTCCTCCTTCGGATACACCGGCGCGGTGATGAGCATCACCTCCTTTCCCTCAATGGTTGCATTGGTGAATCCACTCTGGACGCCGTACCCTGTTCGATTGTGTGAGTTGCCCCACACACGATTAATTGGCTCACCCAACGTATACCAACTGACTCCATTCTCAGTGGACATGTAAACGTCATAGTAGCCTCCAGCACAATGAGCCATCATGAAGAGTCTTTCGTCGTCCTCGTCTTCATTTCCACTTCGCCAGGGTTGGATCCCTGCAGCCGTTACCAGTCGTCGTCGATGAAAGCTCCCATTTGTTCTCCGACTTGGAGAAATGCATAGACAGCAAAACGCTCTTTCCATCCTTGCCTTTGGCCTGCATGGGAAACACAAGCGAGCCGTCACCCATCACAGCACCCGATCCTCCACCGCCAACTAACTCGGTCAAGGAAACAGATTCTCCTTTGGGTTCAGGCCTCACCACATGTGTCTCATTCCATCTGATTTTCTTCTTTCCACCCTCATCAGAGACAGTTCCCTTCACGAGTAAAAGACCCCGCTCATTCTTAACTTCATCCTGTGGCTTTGTACGGCTTTGGTTTCCCAGGAGCATGTAGACGCTGTCCTCAATTACAACTGTCGTTGGTCGCAACAATTCCGTTGTCCCAAAATTATTCGCGGCGGTGTCCCCAATTTGCATGCAAAACAAACTTATATCCGACGTCGAAATATCCATTGAGCCATCACTTATATTCAGGTGCTTTGACACAATCCCAGGACAGCTGCCGGCTCCATCCTTCTCCCCACACTGCGCCTCAGCAACGGCAAATACATCATCACCCACTTTAACGAGGCCAGGAACACGGAGCGAGGTGATTTTGCCGCCAGCCTCGTTAAACTCCTTACAATTAGCAAATGATATCGGCGTCGTCCCCTTAAACGGATCAATGGTATTCCTTGTTTTGCCCTCAGCGACTGCAGCCCAACCGGTACCACAGCACATCAACAAAACAAGTAGAAGCACCGCGGAATAGAAGTGAAGCCAGGACATGTGGGGCCTCTGCGGCTCACTCTCTCTTCCTTCCCTCCTCCTTCCGCTGGATCCGGTCACGCGGCGACGGTTGTGTGTGCGGGGTGCCTTCACAGCAGCAACACGTGAGAGCATATAAATATGTGTGTGTGCTGTTGTTCCTTTCAGTGCCTCCGAATTTCACAGCAGCGATTAGCGCTTGGTTGCTTTCTTTCCTAGCGTGTCTGTGTGCAAGAAATGGAAAGAAAACAACAGCGACAATACACCAGAAAAGTCAGTGAGAATCAGAGCAGAGCACCCACGAAAAGAGCGGGGCACGAGACAATCCGGAAGGAACAGCACGGAAAACAATTGCACACAGAAAACAGCAACAACACGACGGAAGCCAACACACACGCACACACACATACACATGGACGCGGAGTTTTATTATTCGGCGACACCATTCAAAGTCCTGCCAAAACAGTCCGCAAGTGATACAGTGATCGGTCACACGCTCCCGGTGCACCGCCGCGGCAACGACGCGGACACAAACGGAATTATGCGCACAAACGTGGGCGGCACCAATTCACAGCACAGTCACACGACACACGCTCTCTCGGTCCATCCCACGTCCCGCCTCA
>NW_921120.1:0-60457 GCF_000209065.1 Trypanosoma cruzi
CCCTTCTGCTTGTTGTATCTTCCATTTGCCCCATTTTCTATTAGGACTGTGAGCTGGTTTTGCTGAAGTTCATGTTTTTTATTCAGTGGTACTCCATAGCGATGGTCGTACTGCTCGACCTCGTATGCGTCTTTCGGTTGAGTGTTCTGCAGCAGCCGTTGTCTGTGGCCACCGTGGTGTGGTTTGACAGGGCCTCCGATAGCCCACAGGGGGCGATGCTGCTCGCCGTATTTCTTCTCTACTTGGCTCTGCCGAAGATACTTGTTGCCTACGAGCCTCTCAATCGCTGGACGCTGCTACTCGCGGCGATTGGGGAGACTTTTCGTCTGGCACTTTTCTCCGCGCTGTTTACTGACTTTGACGGAGCGACGCAGCTGAACACCGTGGTGCTCACATTCCTTTTCTACAACGCATACATTTACTGGTGGAACTGGAGAGCCATGCACAAGATGTTCTCGCGCTAGTCAAGGCGGTTTTGTTTGAAACTGCGGAGGAATTGCATTGAGTGCGGCGTGCTTGTCTCTTTTGATCGGCTTGGCTTGTGTTTTCTTTCTCCCCCCCCTTTTTTTTTTTGCGCGGGAGGGAGGGAGAATCTCCCCTCCGCCGTCTTCTCTCAATTTGCATTGCTTGTGCGCATGCAGGTTTGGCGCGGGGGCCCTTTTTTATTCCTTTTTGTTGTGTCTCTCTACTGCCGCTCTTCTTGCTGCTTCATTCCGCCTCACACGACGAATAACAGAGGTGGAACACGAAAAAAAGCAGACAAGCAAAAAACAAAACAAAAAGCGAAAACAATAAAAGAAGTGTGAATCATGTTCACTCGTTTGAGCCGCACTTGCATCCCAAAGGGCGTGAGCGTTCAGCGCCGTTTCTTCAACATCCACGAGTACCAGTCGAAGGCCATTCTGAAGGAAGGCGGCTGCAAGACAGAGTTTGGCATCCCGTGCCGTACCCTCGAGGAGGTGGAGGCCGCTCTGGGGAAGATCAAGACGGAAAAGAAGGTCGTCAAGTCGCAGATCCTCGCCGGTGGCCGTGGCATGGGCACATTTGAAGATGGCTTTAAGGGCGGCGTACATGTCTGCAAGAACGCCGCGGAGGCCCTTGATTGTGCCAAGAAGATGCTGAACAAAACGCTTGTGACGAAGCAGACGGGACCCAAGGGACAGAGGGTGAATTTGCTTTACGTCACTGAGGCTGTGACGGGTATCAAGCGTGAGCTCTACCTTGCACTTCTGCTTGACCGCAAGACAGCCTCGCCAATGTTTATTGGAAGCGCCGAGGGTGGTATGGGCATCGAGGAGCTTGCGCAGAAGTGCCCCGAGAAGATCAAGCGGATGCGCATTAATGTTCAGGAAGGCATCAGCCATGACAACTGCGTGGCCTTTGCAAAGGAGCTCGGTTTCAGTGGTCGCGCTGCTGAAAACGCAGCGGAGCAGGTGAAGGCGCTCTACAACGTTGGCAAGTCGAAGGACTGCACGCAGGTGGAGATCAACCCACTTGTGGAACTGGAGAACGGCGATGTCATGTGCATTGATGCGAAGCTTTCTTTTGACGACAACGCTGAGTTCCGCCAGAAGGACATCTTCAGCCTTGCGGACGACACGCAGATTGACCCCAAGGAGGTGCTTGCCAAGAAATATGACCTCAACTACATTGCCCTGGATGGCAACGTCGGCTGCCTTGTAAATGGTGCTGGTCTCGCAATGGCGACAATGGACCTCATCTCCATGAACGGCGGAAGGCCCGCGAACTTTCTTGACGTTGGCGGCAGCGCCACGAAGGAGCAGATCGTGGCCGCCTTCCAGATCATTACAGGCGATGAAAAGGTCAAGGGCATTCTTGTGAACATCTTTGGTGGCATCATGCGTTGCGACATTATCGCGGAGGGTATTGTGGCGGCCTCACGCGAACTGAAGGGCCGCAACATCCCTGTTGTTGTGCGTCTCAGCGGCAGCAAAGAGGAGGAGGGCAAACGCATTCTACAGGAGAGCGGCCTCCCGCTCCACCCCGCCCGCAACTTCGAGGAGGCAGCCAAGCTCGCCTGCAAACTCGCGGCGGAGTCAGCGTAAATTTCCGGGCCCAACGGGGAGCTGCGTGTAATATGTAATCACAAGAAGAACGGGGAAGGGTCCGGCTCGAGCCAGAAGGGGCCCGTTCCTCCCCCTCCACCAGTGACACGAGGAAAGGCATTAAGGGGCGAAGGGAATAACAGATCCACATGAAACAAACAAATTCCCCGAGAGAAGATAATAAAAATGAAAATTTAAAAGAAAACTATCAAATAAATGAAATTGCAGCAACATCAACGAAAAAAAAAAAAAAAAATGCGAAATAACAGGCATAATATAAAGAAGGACGAGAGAGAAGGGAAAAGGGCGGACAAATGTTAATCCTGAGGACTAAAGGGGAGGAGAGAGGCGTCAAACAGATGAACAGGAACAACACAAGAGCACAAAAGTAAGAAATACACCACCGCAGTGAATTGACTGCACGGGGATTTACTTCAGTTTTTTTTTTTTTCTTCTTCAGTTCTTTTCCCTGCTTGCTCCTGATTGCGCCTTTGCTGAAGGCACACACCTCTTTTGATTACTGCTGAGTAAACTTTTTCTTTGCGTGTGTGTGTGTGTGTGTGTATGTGGGCGGGTGCAATGTGGCTTGTAGTAAATAATGGGAGAGAAGGAGAGATAGAGCGAGAGGGATGGAAGGAGGCAATTCGTGCGATCTACTTCTCTGTACACATGTGTATGCACGTAACCCGCATGCACATATATATATATATCAGGGGAGGGCTGTGGTGTCCTCAAGCATGCGGTACATAGTCACCCACGCAAGAGCGTAGGCAGATGTGCATATTTATGTGCATTTCCATTTTTTTTTTCGTTTATCATTGTTCCTTATGCCCCATGAACGGAAGCCCACACGAGAAGGGGAGGAAAACAAGGAGGACAGAAGTAAAAAAAGAAAAAAAAGAGCGGCAGAAGGATCAAAAAAACAACAACAACAACACAAAAACAAAACAAGAGAAATAATAAATGTGATTCCTTTAAGTGGTTCGGATACGAATATATATATAAACTTTCCGGTGGTTTGTTGTGCGGGCCTGCCTGCACAGGAACATATACTGTGACATTCCTTTGCTCACCGACGCCGACACGCACGCACGGATCCCTTCTACCGGCGTGTTAAGCGATGCAGCGTGTGGGGCGTCATGACTTTTTTTTTTTTTTCTGATTTTTACTTTTTTCTCCCATTTTTTTTTTTCTTGCTTTTGCGGTTTGGTGTTCCCACCGGACTCCTATGCCGGCTGAATCATTGACCACAAATCATTCATGCCTGCGGAGGAGGGCAGCTGGTGGGTCGTGGAAGGAAGAGGACACACACACACACACAAAAAAAAAAAGACGTGGTGCGACTCATGACAGTTGAGGAGATTTCCTTCGCTCTTCGGGCGGATGTGGCCGCCCTGAGGTTTCTTCTTGTGGGTTTGCAGGGTTCTGCTAGTGATGCGTGCCATGTGTTTGACAACATGGAGAGACGTCTCAGAAGCAGCAAAATTGCTCTTTTTTCCGCCCATGAGACAGTTCCTCTTCTGGAATGTGTTCTATCAAATGAAGAGAGTGGGCTACTGCGCGTTTTGAACGATTATTGTGAGAAGATGCGGTTTTCCGGAACGGACGCGCGGGATGCGAGAGTGCTAAAAAGGGCGATGTCTTTTCTCAATCTTTTTTTTGAGTCCTTTCAGGAGAGCGTCACTATTCCGCAGGTGGAGGAGATACACAGCACCGTGTGGCACACATTTATGCTGTTGCATCGTTTGAGCAAACACGTGGAGGTACAAGCGGAGTGCTTGGGCGTTGTGAGTGCTCTGCTGAGAAGCTGCGGCCAGCGTCTCTCCCCCGCACGGTTGGATGTAGCCAAAGTGGTGGAAGTCTGCGTGTTAATTCTGGAAAGGAAGATTACCTCAGGGCTGCGGCTTAGGAGCAACGCGATGCGGCTCCTTGGTTGCATGTGCGGGGTGTACACCACGTTGATGTCGCCCCACGCTATGCGTATTCTCCATGCGATGGTGAGTGTCGGCCAGCATCTTCTTGCGAGTGATGAGGTGGAGCAGGTGATCGGTGAGGGGCTTCTGCTTGCATTTTCTGACTACAGTGGTGGATTTTCGCTCGTGTTCAACGGACCCGATCGCGACACTCTTATGCTCATGTACCATCTAATCAAGAAGGCCATATTGCTTGCGGGCACCTGTCAAAACTACCGCTTCTGCAAGGCGGCACTTGCGCTACTTGGAAAGAGGGCGGATTTTCTGAAAGAATGCTTCATGAATGATATGCAAGATTGTTTCACGGCACTTAGACATCTCTGGAGCCACAGAAACGTTGAGGTGCGGCGAGCGACGCATGCTGCGACCGCAGGTTTTTTTCGGGCACTGGCGCTCTCTTGGAGCGGTGATAACCAGAGGCATGATCTTGCTCCACGGCTGCGATACATGCTTCATGCCTTGGAGGCAACAATGCGGGACAAACAAGGAAGACATAGAGACCTCTCATTTGCCATCATGGCTTTTGGATACATGGCAAGGCCGCTGGTAAGCTGTTTTGGAGTGGACTATCTTGCAATTACTTTTCGTGAAATGGTGAAAAGGTGTGAGGTACTGTTTACCCTAACGAGCGGGCCTGTTGAAGACGTGGTGCGATTGTTGCCGTACTTTCTTAGCGCCTTGGCTTCGATGTTGTTGGAGCTGCCGCCTATGGGATCGGAGCTGCCGCAGCTTCTGAATTTCACTCTCCACACGACACTTTTTCTTTATCCACGGGGGATGTGCAGCGAAAATATTCGATCCACGTTTGGATCCGCGTTATTGAAACTTCTTACGGCTATTCGTTATTGCCACGGGGTGGAGTTCGGCGTCGTCCTCGTGGCGCGGTGGTTGCTCGCGCTGGCGTGTGTTCCCTTTTCTCGTTGGGATCCTAAAAAGGGCCTACCCACCGCGGTGGAAGACGTCACCATGCAGAAAAGTTACATTCTACTCTGGGAATCGTTGCAGTCACACAGTCATAGCGTGCTGGACTGGGGGTCACCATGGAATCTATCCATTTCAGACGCCATGCTGGATTCACTGCGGATGGCGCTGCGTCGCGAGTTGGTGTCGGCGGAGCTGGAAATGTTGCGGCAGTTTGATGTTTCGCTGCTGAGCACGGAGGAGGAGGAGGCGAGGGATGGGGGCGATACGGATTTCCACTGGCCTGTCGTTGATGAATTGGGGGAGATGCAGCTTTGCAGCATGGAAGACCGCAATGTCTTTCTCCGCTTTACTTCTTTTTTTATCGGTTCCCTTGACGCGACCTTCAGTGAGGCGATTGGCTTGGAGGAGGTGGCAGCAGTTCTTGTTGAGTCGCTGGTGTCATTTGCCACGCGACACACCCACATCGCTGGCGGCTACACATGTCTTCACGAGTTACTACAAGCGGGATGGCGGGCAGGTCTTTCATTGAGTCACGCGTGGATTTTTCTGCGTTCGTTTAGCAGGACGTGTCTCCATTGTCTAACGATCTACACAGACGGGCTGCAACTTCAGTCTGCCCTCTGCATGATCAGCATGAACCACTTTGGCCTGCTGGAAACCGCGCAGCTATTGTACCCAATAGAAGTCGTGATTCGTCACGCAGACGACACGGCAGCCGTGGCAGACGCACTGGAGGTGCTCGACTGTTGTCTTGAGAAGGATCGTGCGCTCGTTATGCCGCCATTCTGCGCTCTTTTGAGCCAGCTCACCGTGTTCAATCCTGCGTTTGGCCAACTGCACTCTCTGCTGGTGCGGCACGGCGCCCAGCTGGGAGACGGTGTGCGGCGTGGCGTTAAAGACGAGGTGTTGGAGTGCCGCCATGGCACCACTCCGGCGTTGCCGTGCCTGCGCCGGCACATGGACGGCGCGCAAATTCCGCTGCCAATGGGAAGTACGACGCTGTTTTTGCCGTTGGGCTCGCTCCTTCCACGTGCCACGATGCTTTCATTTCAGGAAAAGGATTGTCAGTTGCGCCTTGCAGCCTGCGAACTACTGCGCGCCGCGGTGGGCTGGTGTATAGAGCATAACGTAGATGACTTGTACGGTGAGCTTTTTGACACCGTTATCGTGCTAGCCGGAGCATCAGCAGCCGGCTCGGGCATCCAGGTGATGTTTGGAGCTCTGTTGCATCAGTGTGCCCGGTGTTTTGCCCTGCGCGGTGGTCGTGGAGCAAAAGTGATGGAGAACGCCATCTTTCGGGGCACTGCGGTACCGCATAATGCGTCGATACGGCGTGTCTCTATTGAGGCGCTTGCAGAGTACGTTCAATGGAGTCTAAAATACGAATTGCGGCTGCAGCTCCTGCAAGAGGATGGCGCACAAGAAAGCCAATTGAAAAGTGTCCTACTTTGGGTTTGTCTGACACTCCGAGGACCTTCTGCTTGGCAGCGCCTTGGGGCTGCTGGCGTGCTGGATCGTCTCTTGCATTTGCTGCGTTGCGAGCGGGCGGCTTTGCCATTTGTTGTTCCATTTACTCGAGCGCTGTTGGCAGCTCTGGCTTCCATGCGCATGAATGAGTGGGATGGGGGGGATGAAAGAGAAGGAGATGGAGGAGGGAGGGCCGCAGTAAGCCTTGCGGGGAATTTGTGTCGTTGCGTCAGGCGTCTTGAGGTATATGTTGTGACTAATTACGAGCTGCTTGTGGACATGTGGCAGGACCGAAATGTTGCGGAGGAAAACGAGGCAGTTCTTCGTGATATTCTACTGCACGCATACCGCGAGGGTCGTCACTCCACCAGTGGGGCCGCATTGCTGCGGTTGTTTGCTGCCATCTGTCGCTGCATGCCGGGCTACACGGAGGGCGACGTTGGGCCGCGACGATGGCTGTTGACACATCTCTCTGTCCTGCGTGATTTCGATTTACGGGAAACAATTCCCGGGCGGCGTCTCGAATGCGGCCTTCAGATGCATTATATGCTCATGTCAAATGCACTGTTTCCGTCCACGCTGAAGCGGGCGCGAACAGAGGACGCCTCGTTGGATGAGGAGTCAACGTACTTCCGTCGTGTGCTTGAGGAACTGGATCGTTATGTCGCCGAGAGTGCTGCCGGCTGCAGTGACAGTGTGTGCATCTCTGCTCGTGTTCTTTTCATTGCGCGGCATCTGGTGCGAGTGCTAAGCGGCGAAGTGGGCACAGTGGCAAGCAAGTTGTTGTTGTTGAATCGGTCACTGCCGCAATTTGCGGCGCGTCTGCTGCTTGCGCCCACATCGCTTGGCATAACACCAGGGCCCTATTACGAGGTGCAACGACTCTGTGGACGGGAACTTGTTGCAGCACTTTCTGTGTCATTGCGGTCTGATGAGGGCCGTTTCCGCGAATTGGTTGACTGCCTTCGCGAACATGTTCCAGCGACGCTTTGGCTAACGCCGCAGCCAAATTTGTTGGAGTTTTTTCTGTCGGATCCACATACGGCAGTGCACACTCTGCGTTGTCTTGCCGTTCTTGTGGATTTGGGGCTGTGGGCGGAGGTGCTTCTGTTGCCGTCGTTATCGCATGTCATCCAGCGGCGTCTTCTAGAGGGTCTTTTGGAGGCCGTGCGTGATGAGTGCGTTGTCAACAGTCAATGGGGCACCATTTTCTGCCACATGCTGCTACTTCTACTGCTGTCACCACTACCACCACCGTCTCTTGACGATGCCAAGGCGAGAAAGGGTGGTGAGAATGTTACCAATGTGCCAAAGGGATTTGGGCTGCGTGAGGTCCTCAGTGCAGTTCAGCGGGACGAGGAGAGATTTGTCGATAGGAAGACATCCCCTGTTTTTCTCGCAGCCATATTGCGTGGGGACTGGCGGGACGCTGGCAAGAACGGCGCGACGCTCCGGTATCTCTTGACAGAACTTTTCCAGGTGTGCGGGGAACTTTTGCAACGAAGTGGCGAGTCATCACTTCAGAGTGCCCCCTTTGTGGCCCTCCGCGGTTTGTTGCATGACGTCCACCAAGGGCCCAAGCCGGCAGCAGAGACGTGGGCGCTGGCAATGAAGAGGGGTGTTGATGCTCTTATGCATATTGGGCGTGGAGGCTCTCCGGCAGTGTTGGCATTCTTTCTTGAAGTGCATCGTTGCTGCTTGCGAGTGGGTGGCAACCATTTTCTTGCGTGCCACGAATATGACATTCTTGTTGATATCAGCGCGGCGGTGGACGGCGAGCGTTGGACCATGCGTCCACACGCATTGCTCACGAGTCGCGTGGCGGTGCATCTGTTTGTTCAAGGCGTAGATGTCCTTTGCGATGCGGTCGCTGCCGCCAGCGCGGGGAATGAGCGGCCAACGCAGCCATATGCTACACTCGTAGAGCAGCTGATGCGTCGTGCTATTAACGACGAGTTGCCGCTTGACTGGAGAGAAGTGGATGACGGAAGTATAAACGGCATTCACTACGCGTTTGTGGTAAGAGCCCTTATCCGCATAGTCAGATGCACCGCTGCGTTGGATTCGGCTCTGTTGCTTTCTTTGGTTCCACTGCTTCATCAAACCGACATGCCGCAGTACACCGCACTTGTCACGGCGGTCTCATCGGTTTTGCAGAAGCTCCCGTCGGAGGCTCTCGTGGAGTTGTGCCACAAGTCCCGGGAGTTGCAGCAGCAATGCGGTCTTCCATGGGCGGTGTGGTGGGGTCTGACGCATCGTCTTCTCCTGCCAAGTCTACGCCGTCTGCTGCCGGCGGTGCGTGACAAATTCTTTCTGCAGCATGTTGTGGGACTCGTGGAGGAGGCGAGCGCACCACCATCTGGGGCGGCAACGCTGCAAAGAAAAACACGGGCACTGATCATGCTGGAGGCTGTGTTTGATATGACGGCAGCATCAGTTCTTCGAGGCCCTATAAATGCCGCTTTCACAGGGAAGAAAGATGGTAGCAGCGGCAAAGAGCTCATCATTGCGCTCATTAAAGCATGCTGTGCGGCGCGTGTTTTTGTGCCTCCCGCTACTTTTTCTCCTGAGGCGTTTCATGATGCTCTCAATTACCGGCAGTCGGCTCATCGCTGCCTCGTGGCCGTTCTCGTTGCTACGCAGGAGCAAGAGAAGGTGTTTACGCGGCTTCTGCTCAACTCTCCAGGCGGTGGGGTATGGAACCAAATTGTGGATACATCCTTCAAACATTTTTTTTACGTGGAAACGAATTTCCCACATATGACGGAGTGTACGGCGAAAGAGTGCAGTGACTGGGAGGTGCGTAAATGTGTCGCGACATTTCAGAGACTTGCCGAGAGCAACACAGGGATCTTGAGACAAGGAACAGAGGGTGAAATGCAATGCGTTTATGCCGTTGAAAATGCGGTTGATCACACTTTTCTTACCGCGAACTTGCCATGGCTTAGTCATGCCCTTGTCATGCATGACGAGGGTGACGATAAACCTCACAATCGAAAGAGGGAGGAGAAGGAGAATGGGGCTCCCAGAGTGAAATTGGACGGTGTATGGATTAGTACTTGCTTTGGTGCACTCCTCCGCGTCACGGATTTTCTCTTGTCTAGGTTTGCTGTGAACCCCGCTGACGGATGGGTAAAGGAGATCATTGGCCTCTTCTCATCCACAGCCATACACGTCAATGTGAGGTTGGTGTTGGCTCGCCTCATTCAGATGCGAGCTTCGTCCTTCACGCCAGCTGCCAATGCACTCCGTGACTCGTTGGTGTCACTTGTATGCGAGGAGGAAATGGGGGAAGGTGGGGTTCATTACGTGGCCCGTGACCTGTTGGAACTGCTGTTCCATTGGGGCGAGACGGGGGCTATGAACTTCACGACCGAGGCAGCACGCAAGTTGATGGTGTTTCTTTTCCGCGGCGCATCACATCCCAGTGAGGATGTGATGCAACACAACTTGGACCTCGTACGTCGTCTAGTTTCTCTCTTAAAGCCGTTATCCCCTGTGTGCGACAGGGACCTTCTGCATGTGCTTCGAGGGCAATTGCTAGAATTCAGTTTTGGCATTCGAATGTGCGGCCTCCTTATTGACAATGGGGTGTTGTTGTCTTCTGTGGCACCAGCATCCCTGGTGGACCTGTATCACTCGCTGGTGTCGTGCTTCAACAGGAACAAAAATATCGCCAAAGTTGAAGTGGAAGAATTGCTTGTGGTTGCAGATGTGGTTGGAAAGGAGCTGCGCGGATTGAGAGAATTTGCTGAGACGGACGTTTTGCTGCTGCGAGACACGGTGAGAAGTGCGTTGCTATGTCTCTGGTCCCGCAGTCCCGGGGTGGCGCTGAGGGTGTTGTGTGCAATTGTGCAGCATGACTCTGGTGTCGTCGAAGACATTCCACTCTCTACACTTCTTGCGAACTTTATGAGTCGTGATGCGACGGAGCAGCTGGCTGCCCTTCACGTGATTAAATGCACTCTTTCACGGGCTGCAGAGGCGTATGCGACGCTGCACGATATTTTCTCCGGCCACCTTTTCACTCTTAGTGCTCCGGTGCGTGTTGCTCTGTACTACCTGCTTGTGGAGCTCTTTCCCCTGCTCACCGCCGCGGAGAAGGAGAGTTTCATGAATGCCTTTTTGTCGCCGGACGCCATGCAAATAATGTGTGGGAGCGAAGACACGAATCTGGCTTTTTTTAAACTCGCTGTACGTGTGTACGAGGTGGCCCCGTCGTCCTTTTTGCTGGCGAGGGTGGCTGAGGGGCTGAAGGAGCCACTGCCGTCGGTACGGTTCATGTTGCTTGAGTTTCTTGATGCTCACGTGCTCCCGCGGGACTCTTACTTGTCCCGCCTGGCGGCTTTAAAGGAGGCCATAACTCCGCAAACGGTGGGGCATGATGTGTGGTTGAAAAACGCCGCCGTTTTGACGCTTTCACTGTGCCATACTGCGGGCGCGGCGTGCCCTGCCACGGGGAACTTGATTGCCTCGCCCCCGTCCTTTGCTTTTCTCGGGCCGTGTTTCTTGAACGATCCACTCAAAAGGCACGGTGTGTCACATGAACTGTGTCCGCGTGCTTCGCGCGGGGGCTTGCCCGGGGCTCATTCTGAGTCTGAGGATTTATTTCTTCAAAGGCATCGAGAGGAGGGGGCTGAGAAGCCGGAGGCTTCAATCACACGTGCTTTACCTGCTTGCAGCGAGGCCGAATTCGTGGGATTTCAGGTTCCGTCGGAGTCATTTGTTGCCCCACTTCAATTGCTGTGTATGCATGACACGGAGACAGCGCGGTGTTTTTTGGGGCACATTGAGGGGAGCGTGGCCGTTTGAACAAGCAAGACCCTCCCCACCGCCTGCTTACAAAAAACCGGCATGGACTGAAGGGTGGGCAAGCCGTCATTTTGTCATTATTATTATTATTATTATTTTTAAGTTATTATTTGAGGTGGGAAAGGTCTCCTGTATCTTAGGGGTTGCGTGTGATGTTCTTGTGCCTGCGTTTTTTGTTACTATTAACAAAATTTTTTTTTTTTTTTTTTTTTACTGGAGCTTTCACGCCGCCGGATTGTCAGTTCGTGGCTGACTTTAGCGAGAGGAAGAAGGGGATAAAACAGGAGTGGGTAGGACGGAGGTGCTTCTCCGCGCGTGCTCTGAGTCAGTTGGAGAGATGAACATCAACGAGAAGATAAGTTCCGTGCTGGGGTACGTGCGGGACAGCGTAAATCCGTACACACGCCTTGTGCACTCGGCCATGAACACTGACAAGCGTTCTGTGCCGTTTTACCAGATGGAGGAGGTGCGGGAGGCGAGTTTTCAGTCGGACCACGCCTGCGAGATGATTATGAAGGCCCTTGCGCCGAGTCTCGACGAGAGCTCGTCTATCGTTTTGAGCAAAGCCCTCTCCATCTTCCGCGTGCTGTTCGTCGAGGGCGCCAACGGCATCCGCATTCGAATGGCGAGGGTGAGAGGCAGTCTGTCTCGCATTGCGAACCTTCAGGATGTGGGCAGGGGCACGCTGGAGGCGTCCAACAGGGATCTTGCCCGTGCCTTTCTCGAGGCGATGGACGGGAACAGCGATGCCCTCGTGTCGTTTCCAACAGTGCAGATGAGCGGGGCGAGGGAGGAAGAGTACACGTCGCCGCAGTCATACAAAAGCGAGTTTCAGACAATGCATGAGAAGGAGCGGCGGATGTACCGAAGACAGTGCGAGGAGGAAAAAAGGCAATCGGCTGTCATTGTGAGGGGGCGTATCTACGGCACCTTTGACGGCAGTCTGTCGCCTGAAAAACTTGCCGAGCAGGTCGTCGCGAGTCCGAAGAAGAGGTTTGCGCAGACAGAGCTGGATTCCTTTGTGTCCGCGGCTATTGCCACCGAAAGGGTGACGGAGGTGTGCGCCGCACTCGATCAGCACCTGCAGGGTGCTCGACAGACGCTGCAGAACAGGTACAAGGTTCTCCTTGTGGTGGAGGCGCTTGTCAGCAGTGGCGTGAAGGAGGCGCAGGATTATTATCGAGAGAACAACGTGGGCATTTGTCGTCATTTGACCATGAATAGCGTAGAAAACCCTGTCAAGGCGGAGGCGGCTCAAAGCACTGCGCGTCGCATTACGCAGGCATTGCAGGCACCGTTGTTGTCATCTGCACCCGCACCAACAGTGCCCCCACGACACGTTATTGCCCCACAGCAGCCCACCGTCTCGCAACTGGACGATCTATTTTCTGGTGTGTCGGTGCAGAAGAAACCGGCGGCAACCTCTTCCTCTCACGTTCCTTCGTTGCAAGACATATCTGCCGATGCGGTTATTGAGGATATATTTGGCCCCGCGCCACGTCTTCAGTCCGCGCCGCTTCCGCCCACAGCGACGCCTACCGGTAACGGCACCTTCACGCCCAAACCGTCTTTACCGCAATTGCTTGACCAGAATCATAAACAAGTAGAAAAACAGCAGCAGGAGCAGAGCACTTTGTCGTTTATTTCGCAGAACTTTCCTCCGTCTGGTGGGAATTTTATTAGCGCAGCGCAGCAGTCGACCCCTGATTTTCTAGGCAGCTTCCAAGGGACCTCTACAGCGGCAGGGGAGCTTGCGTCCCAAGCAAATTCTTTTGGAACTTCCAGCGAGCAACGCGTCGGCGACGCACGAAGCGACGCCGATAAGCTGCGGCTTATGCAACAGATACAGGCACAGATGGAGATGACTCGTCGGATGTTGGAGCAACAGCAGTCTGCTCTTCTTGCACTGCAAGCGGAATTTCAGAAAAAGTGATGCGTTTTTGGCGGTACTGCGTAATATTTTGTTAGGCATTTCTCTTTTATTTATTTTTCTGTGGAGTATGCGTGTGTCAGTAGTTGATTGGTGGGTCTCCGCCGATTTTTCTTTTTTTTTCTTCTGCTTCAGCATCCAGTCTCTCTCTTTTTCTTTCCGTGTCTTTCCGGCGTGTTAGGACGGCGCCTTATTTGTTCGATTTCATTCTTTATTTTTTTTTTTTGCTCCATTTTATTTTTCTCCGTGTCTGTTTCTTCCTTCCTCCATGCCTTTTTCTCTCGCAGGTTCCGTTTCGGAAAGAAATAATGGCCACGCTGTATATAGATGGATCCGTGGTGTGGCTGGGGCTGATGCTCCTTGTCTACTGGAACCTTTTTAGGGTTTACTCGGACCTCTCAGTAACACTTCTGTGGAATCTTATGATTGGCGCCGTAAAATATGTTGTGAGGCGCGTATTTCGTGTAATTGAGTGGGTCTCTGGTGTCAACGTGCAGGGCACGGGCGAATTGGCATCCAATTCTCTTGACAACGCGATGGATGCCCGTCTTTTATGGCCGGTGCCCGCACTTGTTGTTCTCGGCTGTTTAGCCGGAACGAAGGCGACTACCGCGTGGTGCGACGCGTTTCTTCTCGTTCTTGTCATCATGTGCTGGTCGTCGCGGGTGGAGTGGCAGACCGCAGCGTGGCCAGACCGGGAGTGCTGGCGCTTCCGTGCCTTTACTCTTGTCTCGGGATGCCTCGCGCTCCTTTCCGCGGCGCTTCAGTGGTCGTTTTTTGCCACAAGCCCGCGGCCGCGCGACCCCGCAAATGAGACGGTATACTACACGCTCATTCTCTGGTCGGCGACGCTGTCGATTCAAATTCTTCAGGCCCTCATATTTATTGGACTACATTTCCTGTACTCGGTGACAGCACTGGGGAGGCGTCAGGGTGGTTTTGACCCGATTGAAAAGACAGGCCTTTTTGTGCGATGCGTGGGTTCAGCCGCCTCTTTCTTAGCGGCACTTAATTACTGCTCGGATGGGGCCACGACGTTCATGAAGCTGGCAGTGGTTACGCATTTCTGCTTTATGATGAATGAGGTGCTTATATTGCACCGCTCTAACAATCTCCTGCGGTCTTTCCCGGAAGTGAGCCTCTCGGGATATTGCGTTATCTGCCTGGAGCCCATTAAACCACGTGAAAGGGCGCGCAAGCTGCATTGCGGACACATCTTCCACAGCCGCTGTCTGTATCGGTGGCTGATGCGGTCTGATCAATGCCCGACCTGCCGCCAGCCCACAGACCCCATGCGGGATTACATGGTAACGTCCATTGACTTAGCAATGGACCACCGCCATGGAAGGGGAAGACGGATACAGAACATGCAGGATATCGGGGTACAGACGACATTTGAAATTGAATACGTTTCACGACCCTCAACGTTTCACGGCTCGATGCGCCCGCTGTTGCGTTCCACCAACCCGACACTGGAGACGATGCCGCTTTACAGTGTTAGCAATAGCAGCGCGCGGGCAACCGGTGGGCGATCGACAGTATCGGAGAAGCCGGAACGGCCGCCATCAACACCACCACAGCCGCATGGGAAGGTTCAGTTTGTCGAGGCGATTGCTCCATGTGCGGGGCCGCCCTCGGCAGCGACAGAGTTGGATGAGTTTGCCGACAATCCCATAGTGTGGGTCACGGGAAGAAATTCCAAGCGGAAACGAAGGGTAGCTGCCGCAGAGGAAAAGGCAAAGGCGTCTGCCACGGTCGTTGAGGACAGCGGGGACGATGACGAGGATGGTACAGCAATGGACACCGTGCCGCACAAGAGGGTGAAACTGGAGGAAACCGAACGTGGGAGTGTTGGATAAGGACTTCAGGAACCCTTTTCCCTTTTTTTTTTTTTCTGCAGACCCTTTTTTTTTTTTTTTTTTTTACGGTTTCTGCGTTTGCCAATCAGAAAAGAACATTTTATGGGGAGGGACATATATGCGCATTATATATATTAGGTTTTTTGAAAAGTGTTGGGTTATGCCTTTGCATGCCGCCACACGTTTTTTTTTTTTTTTAAGTAAATGATGGTGATCCAATATTTTTGACTTTTGTACTCGGCGGCGGGCTACGTGCGTTGCGGCTTTTTTATTTTTATTTTTGCTTCTTTTTTTTTTTTTTTTTTTACTTTGTTTTTCCCCTCACAATTTTTGTGTACATGTCGTATTTACATGCGAACAGGGTCTTAGGCTTTGTGTGATATTGAGCCGCCACATTAATGTTGAGGCATTCGAAACAGGAGCAACAGATGTGCCGCAAAATGCCCGGGGCCTCCTTTGGCTATGTTTGCGACCAGCACGATGGCCGCTGCGTGATTTGTGACCTGCAGTTTGATGAGGTGCTCCCGTCCATGCGGGAGGTGCACGTATGCGACGATTGCGGCTTTGGAAAGGAAGGCGAGGAGCGTTGTATCATGTGCAACTCCGGGAAAACGACAGAAGTGGCGTACTATTGCCATTACTGCGTCGCACTGGAGAAGGACCGTGACGGCTGTCCGCGGGTCTTGAACCAGAGCAGACATCAACGCATGGCAACATTACGCACACGGTGATTGTGAAATGGTCCCGGTGAGGCGTCCTTTTTGTTCCCGCTGTCTTTTTTCTGCAAGCGTGTTGTGTGCCCTGTGGCAGTGATGGGGATGTGTTTTTGAGATTTATGAGTGCGACGTCTTCCTCTTTTCTTTTCCCTTTTTTATTCTTCTTTCTATTCTTTACTTTTGCATACAACTCGGAAACACACGAAGATTGCTCGTTATGCGTCGTTGGCAGTATTGTTTAGTGTCTATTGCGTGTAATTCCTTCGTTCGCGCCATAACGACAACGCGTGGGCTCCTCGGGCTGGAGCAGCTGCAGGATGTGCCGACATCTACTAGCAGGCGGCCCCGTGGCATGCATCGCGGCCCCGGCAAACGGCAGACGACCGAGAAGGAGGCGGAACGCTACCGCTTCATCAAGCGGTGGGACTTGCAAATGCGGGAGGGATGGGACGAGCTCGAGGCGTTCAAAGGGCTGCCAAAACCGAAACAGCAGTTTGGCAACGAGGCGGCAGAAATCGTTTGGCCCTACGCGGTCCTGCTGGAGAGGGTTGTGAAGGTGCACCCCTTCACCAAGTCCATCTACGTTTACTACGGTCAGCGGCAGAGCACCCCACTGGGGAAATTGGCAGCGGAAACGGCAAAGAGATTTGCGCGTGAGTTCCTCATCCCCATCACATTCCACAACTCGCAGGTGTATGTGGAGACGGAGATGCTGCTAGAGTACAACGAAACACCGTGGGTGGTGGTGCACGCCCTCGATGGCGGCCAACGCATCCTGCCGGTCCATCCAGCAGCAGAGGATACGCCCATTGACGCGGGCGTCACTCAGTTGCTTCGTGAAGTAGTGAAAACATGCGAGGCGCTCGCCGCTGCCGTGGCGAACCCAAAGGAGGTGACGCGCATGCTTAACGAGCGGCCGCTGCAAAATCAGTACGTGCGCGTCAACTACCAGTGGTTTGGCGACACGCCGGATGAGCGTTGCAGCCATTTGGTGAGATGGGACTTTGATCCGGCAGAGGTGGAGCCGATTATGCGACAACGCACCCGCCACGTGCTGAATTGGTTAAATTACGACGGAAACTTGCCGAACCACAACTCTGTTCGTGTCAACGTGTTCAGGGAGAAGACACGACTGCGCAGCCCGCAGACGACAAGTGGTCCGAAAACGTTCTTCAACTCTGTCGGTTCCCGCGCCAACGCCCGTTCCTCGCGATTTGGTGGTCAGTCGGCCGTGGGGAAGTGATTGCACAGGAGTCTGTTTTTGAGATTGGCGGGTTGGGTGTGGAAGGGGGAAACGGACGTAGGAAGAAGGACCAGACGAGAGAGAAAGTGTGTGTGTTTGTGTGTGAGTGAGTTTGTTTGCCTTCTTTTGGTCGTGTCTTCCGTTCCTGCGGCGCCGTATGATGATGATTATGCATGGAGTCCATTCGCAATTCCTGCAGCCGCCGCTGTCGGTGGTGTGGGCGGGAGGGTGGCCCCACTTTGTCAATTTTTTCTTGCTTCTTCATATGCCGTTTTGCCTCGCTTTCTTTCTTGCTCTCTATTTTTTTCCTTGTGTGTGGGAGCAGAGGCTCTGCCGGAGGAGCCGAAGGAAAGAAAAGGAGGGGAAACAAGATAAAAAAAAAAAGGACGGGGAGTAATGGAGGAGTTTGGCGCCTCACCGCCCGACGCGGATTTGGATATCGCTTCACGCGACTACGCTCGGCGGGTAAAAGGCCTGCGCAATGATGCGTACCGACAGGCTGTTGCCGAGATTGCTGGGGAAATTTACGGGGCGGTGTACATGCGGGCATACCGCGACGCGCTGGAGATGCACAGGGGTGATTGGGGCGGTACCGCATCGTCAAGTCCGAGTGGGTGCGCATGATGTCGTTGGATGCTTTTTGAAAATTTGTTCCTCTTTCACTCCCTGTTTGGATTAGCTGGTCTCTTCATCCCTCTCTTTCTCCCTCTTATTCGGGGAAGGGGTGAGGCGACGTTTGATCGCCGGTTTATTTTTTTTCTTTATCCTTTTTTTTTTTTCTGTTAAGTGTTCCTCTTCTTCGACTTCCATTTGCCTCGGAGGAGGGGGCGGGGCGGGTGGCATGGCGCAGGTGGAAGTGTCCGCCATTGACTACCTGCTGCACGAGGGCACGATGCTCTACAAATTTCAGGTCCGCTTCGGTCGGGACATGGCGTGGGTGGTGAGCAAGTCCTACGACAACTTCGCGGAACTGCACTCGCTGCTCGAGAAACACTACACCGCCGTCCACCTGCCGCAATTGGCCGGGATGGCGCGGCCGTGGGCAGGCAAAAACGCCGCAACGGCAGCGGTGCGGCTTCAAAAACTGGAGATGTACCTCAATGAGATGCTTGCGGCCGCGCCTTTTTGGTCTCCCCGCCTGTACAATTTGACACTGCCGGACCCTGACGGCGGAACGCGGCGCGTCCACGTCAACAAGTTTTTGGGTGCCTTTCTGGAGTTGCTGGAACACACGACAAACAACACACCGCAAAAGCCGTCTCCGCCGCCGCCGCCGCCGGGTGTGGTGGCTGATGCCAATGAAACGGACACCCGCTTCGAAACACCTCCACAAGCGGGACCAGCGAAAAGAAATACTGAGGCCAGAGAAAATATTGCGGTGGTGACGCCCTTTTCTTCTTCCGTGTTCGTTCCGCTCACTGGCGCAACGCGGGCCTCCTCCACGCCCAGTCAGGTGGCTATTAAGGACGCTACCCCGCCCACATCAGTATCATCAGTATCCATGGCCTCAGAGCTGCCTCCAGCGTCGTCTTTGCCCTCCGCTTCTTTGCCCACCGTGGAGGTCAAGCTGCATTCGATCAGGAGGAGGAGTCCTTGCGAAGACTCCAGGGAATTGGTCTTGGCTGCTGCGGCCTCCACCATCACGTCAGAGTTGGTGCTCACTGTGAAGGACTTTAGTATTCTTGAGAGGGATCACATTGAGTACTTCCTCCACGTATCTATTTGCGGCCATCACTGGGTAGTATCAAAACGTTATAGGCAGTTTCACGATCTACGCAATAAACTTGTACAGGTTTACGGGCCCGCTACGGTCCCATTGCTTCCCCAAAGCCGAGTGCCTGCGTGGCGCAAGCTCACCGTGGAGATGGGTGAGGCGCGAAAGTTGGGTCTTAATCAGTTCTTGCAGAATGTCGTGATGAACGTGGACTCCTGGGAGCCACGGGGACTTTTAGCGAACTTTGAACTTTCACGCCCGACAGTCAGAGGGGAGCGGACGCATTTTACGGTGTATATCAATCAGATTCTTTTCGAATTTCTTGGCTTCTCGACGCAAATTGACGCGTTGAGCGGGGAGGCCGCTGCGAAGGCCGTTGTGGAGCACCGTGCGATGCTCCCAGAGCCCATCAAGATGGCTTATGACAAGCGATCCCTGCAAGAGAAGCGGCTTCGGATGCGTGAATGCATTGACAGTAATGCGCAACGCCTTCGCTGTATCCGCGATGACGAGTTGCAGGTGCTGTTGGACCAAATGGCACTTCTTCAGGATGACCGCGACATTATGCGCATGTTCAAGAGGCTTCTTCTCACAGGCGAGGTTGATGCCGATATCCAGTCATCCTTTGCGGACGCCATTCCCGATGATACCGTGGGGGAACGTGAAAAGGATGAGAGCATTGCGACGGTCGATGCCTATAGCGCCGTCGTGGGCGTGACAGCGCTGCAGGTAGCAAAGATAACAGAACGGTTGTTTTTTAATGATAGCAAGATAGAGGCCATTCGTCTCTTCGCATGTGTTCTTGTCGATGCAGATGACCTCCAGGACGTGTTTGACACCTTGTGGTTTGGCTGGGAGGAGGCCCGGGAGGCGGTGGAGCAGGCTTTGTCGAGGCGCTGACGTCGGTTTTTTGATTCTCTTTTTCCTACTTCCAATGTGTGTCTCTTTCTCTTTCATGCACACATGGAAATTATTGGCAGTGCCGAATCGGTTGATGGTTTGACGTGCTTCTTTTCTTTCTTTATATATATATATATATATATATTATATATATATATATAATATATATATTTTGTTATTTGCACAGACAATTTGTAACATGACATCCACCGCGAATGATGAGGCTGCGACTCTGTGGGTGCAGCACGCTGTGGAGTGTCTTCACAAGAACGACACTGGCTGCGATGACGGTGGCGAGGTACGGTATGCCGACCTTCTGGACTTTATGCAGAGTGCCCCGCCGCCTCCCAACTCTTTGCACGCCATGTGGGAGCAATGTGTCTGGAGACTGCAGGATGAGCCGGAAGCTTTGTACTTGCTGCGCTGTTTGGCCAACAGCTCACGTGGTGGTGTCTACAGTGACGCATCCTTCCTACTTGACGCACGCGCATCTCTGCCCTTCCCATGCGTGTCACAAGAAGATGCTGGTGGGGCTGAAGCGGGGAACGGACTTCAACGGCTCGTTGCACGCATTGTCGCGCTTCGACTTGTACCGAGCACCACAGATATCATTCAGCTGGGTTGGAGTGTGTCTTTGGCAGGGCCGGAAACAACTCCTGCCGCATCTTCTTCACTGAGACCGATGTATTGCACCCGTACACATGTTGTCATACAGCTTGCATCTGGAAGGCACCTTTCTGCGTGGGCGTACGGTGGCGTTGGATTACGGCTCCGTGTTGGGACCGTTTTCTGCGCTCTATTGTACCCGAGTCGCACGGAGAATCAGGAAATGGCCTATGTTATTCACAATGTCTCCGAAATCACTGCTGCAGATGACAGCGTGGGGTCATTGGCGTGGTCACGCAGCATCCGAAGAGACAATTTTGCTTCGTACCCTTCAATGCCTGGACAATTTTCTTTTGAACAACTTGTCGAGTCGTTTTCGCCAGAGATGGCGGGACAGAAATTGTGCAAGTCACTGCTCTTACTTGTGGTGGTGCACACAATGTATCGAGCTGTAAGGTGCCGCGCGCGGCGGCCTCTTCATGCTTTGCTTTTGGGAGCCCCAAGGTCCGGCAAGTCCGCCTTGTTACGTGCGTTTTTGCACCTTCTTGGCCCACACGCCACATTGGTCGGGGCACACGTTGTCCACGGACAGCAACGTTCTGCGGCCATATCTCAGGCCATCACCGCGACGTACCCGCATGTGCGTCAGCAGCTTCTCTTGGGTGGTGCGGTGTCGACATTTGACGCCCTTGTCGTTGATGAGGTTTCCAGCCGCGGTTGTGCGAATCTTGTGGAGGGATTTATAACGGGTGTGTGCCCCATCTTCAGTGGTGGCGGTGGCGGCGGAGTGTCGGCGACGATGATTCGCAGTCATGTGATACCCACTCATGTACAGGTCACGGCTGCCGCAAACGACGACCTTCTTGCAGCCGCCGCCCTTATCCCAAAATTCTCCGTGGTGGCACGCACCACTGCTCAACTCTCCCTCCACAATGCCGCTTCTATTGGTGAGGGGGTTATTGCCGCCTCTGTCGCAAGCTCGCAGTCATTGTCCAGAACTCCTTCCCGCTCCGCATCGCTCTGTGAGTCAAGTCCGGGACGATTGGACTCCGGTGTTTTTTGTGCTGGCCCACTTTGCGAGGAACTTCTGCGTGCTGCTGTGGAGGAGGCGCCACCAGCGTCCGTTTTGGAAAGGATGATTCCTGCTGAGGCCTTTACAAGTTTTTATCTGAGTCGCCTGCGTGAGCACTGGCATGGTACCAAAGCCCTTGGTACGACGACCGTCACAAACAGCACTCCACCGCTGGCGTTGGTGCTGTCGGTATTGTGGGAGTTAAACTTGGCACGGCTGGTCCTTGAGCACGGATGCTGTCACGGCGAGAGGGCCACTGGTTGGAGCGAGTTGCTTGCGGAGGAGGTTTGGCAATGCTACACGCACCATCTGTGGGCTTTGGACACGGCCGCTGTGGCCACTGCAAGAGAGCGCATTAAAAAACAAGCCATTCCTTGCGGTGCCGATTTTTCTGCCGTAAGGAGTGGTAAAAAGAGGAAGATCAGTAAGAAGGCCGCGTGCGTGGCGCTGCTGCGGATGATGGCGCACGAGCAGCGTGAAAGCGGCGCTGATTCGGTGTCTGAGGCGAGCACCAGGGCCTTTTTCCAACAGCTTGGCGGAGAGGCGATGACTGGTCAGTCTTTTTCTGACGTGATACAGCAGCTTCTAGACGCTGCAATGATTATACAGAGGTTGAGCGCCTACGCTGTTGTTGCTGAGGCGTGACTTTTGCCATCTATCCTTTTTTTTTTTTTTTTTTTAGGTGGGGATTTGTGTGGGGTAATTTTCTGCGTGTGCGTGTGTAGGCGTTTGTACATGAGCCACTTTGCTCATTAGAGGAGGGATATGTCATTGCCTCGCTGTTTACTGACTTTCTTTCTTTTTCTCTTTCTTTTGGGGGGTTTTCCAGCTTTTTTATTGGCGTACAGTGAACAAGAGATGCCAATTCAGGGTGTGTGTGAAAGCGAAGGCCTTCGGCAGCCGTCGCCAGTACAATCCGAAGAACCCTTGCTGGGAAGGGGCATGTCCAGTGTTCAGTTCCTTGGGAGGCAGAAGGAGAGTACGTCGAAACTGGCGCTGACATTCAAGGACATCACATACACGTTGCCAAAGTGCAGTGGGAGGAGTGAAATTCTATGCGGCATCTCTGGCTACGTGCGGAGTGGCGAGATGCTGGCCATTTTGGGGCCGTCGGGTGCTGGTAAGTCCACCCTGCTAGACATCCTCGCGAAGCGCACGGTTAGCGGTGAGGTGGGCGGGGAGGTTTTGCTCAACGGCAGAGCCATCAAAGACGCCGCCTTTCGTCGCATCACTGCGTATGTGCAGCAGGTGGACGTCATGCAGTGTTTTCTAACGGTGCGGGAAACCATATCTTATGCGGCGCAGCTGCGCACGCCCCCTTCTTTCAAGAGGCGGGAGGTCCGTGCCCGCGTAGAGGAAGTCATGCGTCAGCTTGGTATTGATGGGATTCAGAACAAGAAAATTGGCTCGGATTTGGTGCGCGGGATCAGCGGGGGCGAAAAGAAACGGTGCGCCATCGCCATTGAGTTGGTGGCTTCCCCCTCTTTGATTTTTCTCGACGAGCCAACCACCGGCCTCGATGCGTTCACCGCGCTGCATCTGATGAAAATCTTCAAGGAACTCACATCGCTCGGTACCGCCGTCGTTTTTTCCATCCACCAGCCACGCAGCAGCTGTTTTGCCCTTTTTGACCGGCTGTTATTGTTGAATGGCTACGGCGAAGAGGTTTACTTTGGACCTGCGGGTGAAGCCATGTCGTTTTTTGCCCAAATTGGCGTTGTACCGTCGGCACCCGAAAACCCGGCAGATTTTCTACTTGACAGCATCTCGGTGCCGCCAGAGGAAGAGCTGCTGGCATGTGGGGATGAGGCGCGGCTATGCCACGTCGCATGCGGGCAGAGCGCCCCCAACATCGCGGCGGCGTTCCGAGACAGGCTGCTTGAGGGGATCGAACGGGAAATTGACGCCATCGATGACACATTCATGCAAATAGGCTCAGAAACATCGATGGCAAAGGATGTCTCGCCATATTTCCGCAGCGTGTGGACTCAGATCCGTGTGGTGTCTATGCGAGGGGTTATCAACAAAATCCGTGATCCCATGGCCGTTATTGTCACGTTTGCCGCGTCGATATTCTTTGCTCTTCTTACCGGCAGCGTTTATTTTCGTCTGGGGCTTGACCAGCCGTCGATTCGGAACCGCATGGGTGTTTTGTTTTTTATCGTGATGAACACCTCCCTCCACAGCGTAAGTGTCCTCAATTTGCTCATGGAGGACCGTCCTCTGCTGCTCCGGGAGCACCGCAACGGGATGTACCGCCCCGTGGCGTTCTTCATTGGGAAGATTGTGCAGGATTTACCCATTAAAATGGTGTCGAACTTTGTTTTCGACACCATTGCTTATTTTATGGTCGGACTTCAACCCCGCGTTGACAAGTTTCTTTTGTTCTGTCTTATATGCTTCATCATCATGCTGAACGGCTACACCTTCTGTCTACTTGTGTCGACCGTGTCGAAAAACATACAGGTTGCGAATATTTTGGCACCGCTCGTTGTTGTGGTGTATCTTTTGCCCTCGGGCGGTGTGCTGATGAGTGTTGAAGCCATCCCGCTGTTTTGGAAATGGATCAAGTACATTTCTTTTGTGCGCTACGGCCTCACAACACTGGTGATTAACGAGTTTGACGGACTGAAGTTTAACTGCAGCCCGGACGACGTGATTTGCGTGCGTGATGGAAAACTGTACGCCGAGATGCAGGGCTTCTATACAAAGGATTTTTGGCGCTTCATTGGGGCTGCCGCGGGAAGCGTGGGTGTTTATTTACTATTGGCCTACATCGGCCTTGTGCTTGTGCGAACGCGGGGGAGTGGGTAGAGAAGACGTGTATATGTGTGTGTGTGTGGGAAGAGGGGTAAGCGACAGCAACAATGCACGACTTTGATTTCTGCTTGCGGCTTCTTTACGGCTCCACTGCTTTTTTTTTTTTTTTTTTTGGAAAGGAATGTTCGTGGGATGGCCGGCTGGCCAAATGAACATATATCTATCTATCTATCTATCTATCTATCTATCTATATGTATATGCGGGTAGGACGAGGATATTTCTGTACGTCTTTTTTAATTTTATTTTTGTGGATCTTCTTGGAAGACCGCGATGGACGAAATAAACAAGTCGATCACAAAAAAAGACGCATTTTGTTTATTTTTTCTTTTTTTTTTTTTGAAAAATGCCCACTGCTTGCGACGGGGGTCTTGTGGCTGGAAGAGCCCGAAGTCTGCCAATTTGTAAGGAACAAATGCCTCCAATCCGAATGGAGGGCAAAATGTCACGACGGTGATATGCGAATACACATGTCTATCTATCTATCTATCTATCTATATATCTATGCTAGGAATAAACATTGAGTATGTGGTAGAACTACAGTTTTTCCCCTTTACCCTCCTTTTTTTTTTTCCTACTTGATATATATATATATATATATGAAATTGACTGTGTCGGCCGTATCGTGGCGGACGGGAGCCAAGAGTACGTGAAAAGATACGGATAATGAATATAGACTCGCGGCCGCAAACGATTCATACGGCAGCCGCTGCGGAGGCACGTGTTTCTTTTGAACTTCCCGGAGCCGGTCACCCTCAGCAGCGGCATGAGCTTTGATCTTGAGGTGCGCTTTCGCCCAACGGATCTTGTTGAACTGCAGGATGTGGTTAAGGTCTCCGTGATGGGGCGAGGCAGCTTTCCGGTGCGCTTGGAGTGCCAGACACCGTAACAAGCTGCTGTTGCCACCCCAGCATGATTTTTCCTATCTGGCAGTAGGCAGCACGGCGACGCACACCGTGAAGATGAAAAACACCGGTACCGTAACCGTGGCGTTTGAGTGGTGCGTCATGGAGCCATTTGTGATTTTGCCCGGACGCTCTATGCTGACAGCCACATCGCGGGCCAGGGAGTTTAGCCTCGAGAACCCCTCCATGGTGGATGCCGTCTTCGCATTGGAGACCGCAGACAACGCCATCCACTGCCCTTTCACCATCACGCCAGCCACCGGTGTCATCCGGCGTGGCGCGACACAAAAGTTCAAGGTTGTCTTTGCACCCGCCGTGTCGGGCATGGTGTACGTGAACGCCTACCGGGTGGTGACGCCCACCGGGAACACCGTTTCTGTGCAGTTGCGGGGCGTGGCTCTCGCCCCCAGCGTGCACACATCAACGACGGCAATCGACTTGGTGATGTGCGGCTCGGGGATGGGGTGGTGACAACACCGAAAAAGAAACCGTATTCAGTCGCAGAAGATCGAAGCGGCGCTCCCCAGCGTTTCTTTTTCATCAAAAATGCCTCTGACATGGCGCAGGAGTTTTGTTTTATGCCCAATTCACCGGGTGCGGTGTTTGTGGTGGAGCCGGTCTCGGGAGAACTCCCGGCGAAAGGCTCCGTGCGGGTGAAGGTGGAATTTCACCCCAAGTACCCCATTAATTATCTGCGCCGGCTCTTCATTCTCGTCAAGCATTTGGAGAACCTTTTGTATGTCGACCTTTTTGGCACAGCCTACGACAGTTTTACACGCCCCATGCCATGCAAGGCGAGGGACGTGGAGGCCTTCTTCTTGCGACACGAGTATGGTCTTGCGGGGGCCCAGCCGGAAGATCTTGTTGCCATCACCGACGCATTGCGAACTGGACATTCATACGAAGAAACGGCGTGCATGTTGTTGGCCTCAGTGTCGGAGTCGCAAGGCCCGGTACTATCCCAAGAGGAGCAGTACAAGGGCGTCACGAGGAAGCGTAAAGGACGATTGGATCTCTCTTATTTAATGACACCGTTTTCCGCGAGCGCGCCCTTCTGTGTTGGCGCAGACAAACTGGTGTTTGCACATGATGCAGAAGAACCACAACATATTTCGGTGTACAATAGGACCAATGCCCCCGCGGTGGCGTACTGGTGTATTCCGAGGGGTTGTGCATTCTTGGTGGTGCCGTTGCAGGAGGAAATACCACCCCACGCATGCTTCACATTTACTGTGACGATGCACGCTGACGCCTATTCAACCGTTGCGGATCAGTTCCTCGAGTGTTATGTGAACTTCAAGCAGATGTGTTCATTTCGCCTTGTAGATGAAGGGGGCTTCACGCCACCCCATTTCTTCACCGTGCGTTGCCAGCGGGAGTTGAATATCAACCCATTAAATGCAGGGACAATCGCGCCGTTGATCCACACTAGCAGTTCAATCAGTTTTCCCGCATGTCGCGCGGACGACATTGTGCACGCCGTCCTGGACCTGGAGAACAGGGGTGATGTGGCAGTCATGTTTACAATCGGCATTCACATTGATTTGTTGGAACCAAAAGGCAAAATGGAGTCCGACACTTCTGACAGGCAGATTGTCTTCAGCGACCCGGTGCATGGAATCATGTCCCCAAAACAGCGCCTCCCTGTTGTACTCTGGTTTCTTCCAAAAATTGCCGCACGATTTCGTGGAAGGGCAACCATCACGCTTAACCATAGTCCGGAGGACGAGATTGAGGTTGCCCTGTGCGGTGAGAGTTTCTCACCCGAACTGGTCGTCGAGGACAGCTCCATGATTGTCCTGCGCCCCACATGTGTGACGGGCGAGGCACGGCGTCCACTAAGAATATCAACCCGACGTGTATCATACTTGACGGACTCGCAGGCTGAATGCGGTTCTGGCTGACGCCTGCTCTTACCCAACGAGGGGAATATATATATATATGCTTATAGGAGCTTGTGAAAAGAATGATCGCGGGAGAGCTGGCTAACTTAATTAATGTATGTTTATATCCTGATAAATGAAGACATTCTTTATGATAATTTCTACCGTATGAATCTTTTGGGAAGAACGCGACTTTGTAGGGGCAGGGAGCCGATAGAGGCCAAATAATATTTGTTTTATTTTGCCATCCCACCCACCCCCTTGATTCCCACCACGCGGCGGGGTCTTGTGGTTGGAGGACCCCAAAGTCTGCCACTTCGTAAGTAATAATATGTAAATCCTAACTGAGGACTAAGGACCATGCTAGTGGTCCACAGAATTCTATATATATTGAATGAAAAGAAAACATTGAAGCAATTAACTAACGAACCTTTTTTCCTAACTTGTTTGGTTTCAATAGATTATTTCAGGATCCGGCCAGCTGCCCAGAAGATTATTCTAAAGATAATCTCAGGATCCGGCCAGCAGTCCACATGTGCAGATTCCAGGACTATTCTTTCCCTTTTATTTGTTCGGCGGATGATGGGGAGAATTATTTTTACTTTTTTTTTTTTTTTTTTTTTTTTTGAGCGTTTGTTTTTCAAAATTTTCTGGAAGGAATGTGCGGTGCTGTGAGATGTGTGTGTGTGTGGTGCTGTTGGGTCCTTTTGAACTCCTCTGTTTTTATTTCGGTTTATCGGATTTGTGAAACTCACTGTGAGCGGGAGGGCAGCGAGGGCGATGTCTTTTTCGTCCCTTTTATCCGCCCACCACGAAGACTGCCGCCCTTTTTGGGTGCATAACGAGCCTGGCCGTCGTGTATTTATTTATGAAGGTGCCTGCTTCCCCTCATATATATATATATATCTCCCTCTCTTTCTGTGTGTGTGCATGTCCGGAGACATCTGTCACTGTTGTCTTCTCTGTTTTTTTCTTTTCTTTTTTTTTGTCGTCAGCAGCGGCGAATAGTTAAAATTGCCAGTACGCATTTTTTAGTGCCGGAGAAGTGGGGGAGTAAAAATAAAACAAAAATAAAGCAGCAAAAATATCCGCGTGTGTTGCCCCTGACGGATGCCATCTCTTGTTGACAACCGGGATCGGCGCAGACGAAAACTTGGGATTGACTGTGTCGGCCGTGTCGTGTGGCGGCACTGGGAGCCCAACAATGAGTACGTGAAAAAGATACGGATAATGAATATAGACTCGCGGCCGCAAACGATTCAGTACGAGCAGCCGCTGCGGAAGCACGTGTTTCTTTTGAACTTCCCGGAGCCGGTCACCCTCAGCAGCGGCATGAGCTTTGATCTTGAGGTGCGCTTTCGCCCAACGGATCTTGTTGAACTGCAGGATGTGGTTAAAGTCTCCGTGATGGGGCGAGGCAGCTTTCCGGTGCGCTTGGAGTGCCAGACACCGTACACAAGGCTGCTGTTGCCGCCCCAGCATGACTTTTCCTATCTGGCAGTAGGCAGCACGGCGACGCACACCGTGAAGATGAAAAACACCGGTACCGTAACCGTGGCGTTTGAGTGGTGCGTCATGGAACCATTTGTGATTTTGCCCGGCCACGGCGTGATTGACGAGGGCGAGTCGATTGAGTTGACTCTCTTTTTTACGCCAACGGAGGCGTGTGCTTTGGTGGCGCAGGCGGTCTGCAAGATGACCGACAACAACGAGGTGCTGGCGTCCATGAAGTTGTCTGGGATAGGCAAATATCCCTTCATTCGTCTTGTGGAGCCGCGGCCACCGCAGGGGGGCAACACACTGCTGCTCGACTTTGGCTCTCTGCTGACAGCCACATCGCGGACCAAGGAGTTTAGCCTCGAGAACCCCTCCATGGTGGATGCCGTCTTCGCATTGGAGACCGCAGACAACGCCATCTCCCGCCCTTTCACCATCACGCCAGCCACCGGTGTCATCCGGCGTGGCGCGACGCAAAAGTTCAAGGTTGTCTTTGCACCCGCCGTGTCGGGCATGGTGTACGTGAACGCCTACCGGGTGGTGACGCCCACCGGGAACACCGTTTCTGTGCAGTTGCGGGGCGTGGCTCTCGCCCCCAGCGTGCACACATCAACGACGACAATCGACTTTGGTGATGTGCGGCTCGGGGAGGATGGGGTGGTGACGACACCGACAAAGAAACCGTATTCAGTCGCAGAAGATCGAAGCGGCGCCCCTCAGCGTTTTTTTTTCATCAAAAATGCCTCTGACATGGCGCAGGAGTTTTGTTTTATGCCCAATTCACCGGGTGCGGTGTTTGTGGTGGAGCCGGTCTCGGGAGAACTCCCGGCAAAAGGCTCCGTGCGGGTGAAGGTGGAATTTCACCCCAAGTACCCCATTAATTATCTGCGCCGGCTCTTCATTCTCGTCAAGCATTTGGAGAACCTTTTGTATGTCGACCTTTTTGGCACAGCCTACGACAGTTTTACACGCCCCATGCCATGCAAGGCGAGTGACGTGGAGGCCTTCTTCTTGCGACACGAGTATGGTCTTGCGGGGGCCCAGCCGGAAGATCTTGTCGCCATCACCGACGCATTGCGAACTGGACATTCATACGAAGAAACGGCGTGCATGTTGTTGGCCTCAGTGTCGGAGTCGCAAGGCCCGGTACCATCCCAAGAGGAGCAGCACAAGGGCGTCACGAGGAAGCGTAAAGGACGATTGGATCTCTCGTATTTAATGACACCGTTTTCCGCGAACGCGCCCTTCTGTGTTGGCGCAGACAAACTGGTGTTTGCACATGATGCAGAGGAGCCTCAACATATTTCGGTGTACAATAGGACCAATGCCCCCGCGGTGGCGTACTGGTGTATTCCGAGGGGTTGTGCTTTCTTGGTGGTGCCGTTGCAGGAGGAAATACCACCCCACGCATGCTTCACATTTACTGTGACGATGCACGCCGACGCCTATTCGCCCGTTTCGGATCAGTTCCTCGAGTGTTATGTGAACTTCAAGCAGATGTGTTCATTTCGCCTTGTAGATGAAGGGGGCTTCACGCCACCCCATTTCTTCACCGTGCGTTGCCAGCGGGAGTTGAATATCAACCCATTAAATGCAGGGACAATCGCGCCGTTGATCCACACCAGCAGGTCAATCAGTTTTCCCGCGTGTCGCGCGGACGACATTGTGCACGCCGTCCTGGACCTGGAGAACAGGGGTGATGTGGCGGTCATGTTTACAATCGGCATTCACATCGATTTGTTGGAACCAAAAGGCAAAATGGAGTCCGACACTTCTGACAGGCGGATTGTCTTCAGCGACCCGGTGCATGGAATCATGTCCCCAAAACAGCGCCTCCCTGTTGTACTCTGGTTTCTTCCAAAAATTGCCGAACGATTTCGTGGAAGGGCAACCATCACGCTTAACCATAGTCCGGAGGACGAGATTGAGGTTGCCCTGTGCGGTGAGAGTTTCTCACCCGAACTGGTCGTCGAGGACAGCTCCATGATTGTCCTGCGCCCCACATGTGTGACGGGCGAGGCACGGCGTCCACTAAGTATATTCAACCCGACGTGTATTCCGATTACATTTTACGTGCAACCCTCAACGGAGCTCGCTCATGTGCTGCAAGTGGACCCTGCCTCCGGTGTTCTTGCGGCTGGGCAGCAGATGCACTTGACGCTGCTCTTTACCCCAAGCGAGGGAATGATGTACGAGGGACGTATCAACTTTTTCATTTCTCATACGGACACCAAGAGGATGACATCCTCACGTGGCAGCGTCAACCGGGCGGAGGAGGACCAGAAAAATCTTATCTCGTGTCCATGCACGGCTGAGGGTCAGTACGCCGTGGTTGAAGTGGAGCCGGTGGTCATGCAGCACGAGGGTCCCGCCATGCAGGAGAAGACCTTCGAGTGGACCATCTACAACAGCAGCCTTTGTGATGTGTGCTACGAGGTGCGCTGGCTCTCAAAGACGGCGCCGACACATCATCACGATCATAGAGCGCCATCTGTGCAATTGAGTCATAACAAATGTGGGACACTCTCGGCACGCTCCCACACCGTCGTGCTCGTGACCTTGCGACCGCAGACAGGATTCTCGGAGTACATCTTGTATATAATTGTGGCTGGGAGCGGGGTGCCACTGGGCACGATACCCCATCCAACAACTCTGGAAGAGGTGCGGCAGCACCCACACTGCGAGGTACAGTTGATAGGCACGCGACCGGCTGTTCAAATCACAGATGTGGGCTCTTTGGAACAACACCGATCTCAATTGTGGTGTCAGCTTGCTATCAACAGCGTTAATGAAGTTCTTGCGGCACCCGTACAGTCCACCGACTTGGAGACCGATTCTTTTGCATTTCTGCGGTACATTCGTGGTCTTGAGCCGATCTTTATGGATTTGGGTGTGGGCAACGTCCTTGATGCCAGGAAGGAGGTCTTACTCTGTTTTGAGAATGCAGGATCCGGCCCGGCGTTGTTTCGCTTTTGGGATCCAACCGAACACGAGGGAGGTAACGAGACATGGTTTCTTGACGATGAGGAGTTGGAGGATGTACAACAAATTCTTTGCGACCGTCTGTTGGAAATCTCGCCGCGGGAAGGAACGATTCCGGTGGGTTCGCGGAAGGTGATCACAATCACCTATCGCCACACTGTGGTAGGAGAGCATTCTCTTCCGGTGTTGCTTCGCTTGGATGAGGGCAAGAAGGCACTGTTGGTCTTGGAGGGACGCACCGTCTCACCCGACGCCAATGCACTGGCATTTCATCATCCTTCTGTATATAATCTTCACCCTGTGGCTCTTGGCGACCTGGAGCCCCCATTGCAGATCACGACAATTGAAAACGTGGCCCCCCATCCAGTGAAGTACATCCTGCAGGAGGATTTGGAGCAACGGGTGGCAGAGAAGAATTGTGGATTTCCGGTTTTTCAGTGTCTTAACCCATCCGGCGTGATTCCTGCTGGAGGGTCAGCACAGCTAAAATGGTACTTCCGCCCGCTAGAGGCTCGAACGTACAGCGTCAAGGTCTCGCTGCGCACAGCGGGTGGCGAGGATTACTGCCTGCAGTTTGTGGGTGCCGGCTACCACCCCAAGAAGGTCCCACCGGAGACGGTTCGCGCCATGACAAACGATGCCTTTTTGCCCATCCCTGTTTCGTCTGCACTTCGTCTTCCAGTGGAGAAGTGCCCTTTGACGTTGTCGATGAACGTGATGCGTGTTGGGGCGGCTCCAAGTTTTTCGCTTCACCGTCGCTTATGCTACCTGGAGAACGAACACCCGACTCACACTTACTCGTTTCTTTGGAAGACCCACCTTGAGCCAGGGAGCTCGATCATGAAGGTGACACCCCCCAGCGGGGTGCTTGGCCCGGGACAAAAAGTGCGATGCTGCCTAAGCCTTTACTGCGGTAGTCTGAGCCAAATTTTGGAGACCCCCATATTTTGCTACTTCAGCAACGAAGCGACGTCCACCGCTGCCGGGAAAGGCGCACGGACCCTGGAGTTTTCCGCCGCCGAAGGCAAGTTTGCAGAGAGTGAGGCGGCAGAAGAGGATGCATTTGACGACCCGCTACTCGATGCCAAAACGCCGCCCGGAAAGACCTTTGAACGTTCCACGTGCACGAAGCCACGTCCGCCTGGCAATAATAGAAAACGGTTGCCGGTAAATTTTCTTCCATCAGAGGATCAGAGTGTGCGGGCGGTTGCTCCTGCTGCTTCCGCCGCTGCTGCTGCTGTCTTGACGCCGACGATAACGAATACTCAAATCCATGCGTCTCTGGGACTGCCAGAACCAAAAGACACGTCTGTGATGGTGGGGCACTCGCTTGAAGTACTGGTCCAAGCGCGGATTATGCCCATCGAGGAATATGAGGATCTCTATGGAAAGCGGGCCCTGCAGCAGATGCACTTCCCTACACTTTGCCAGAACTATGTGGATCCCGCAAATCTTCTCCCTGTCACGCAGAAATCAATTGGACGGGATTGGCGTGTACTCTTCTGATGAGGCATCCGTGGCACTGAGGGTGCTGGATGGGATGCTGCGCGCCACCATCACACGGCCACAGGTTTACGCTTCCTTCACGGAGCCTGTCCGGGAGGACATTCCCTACTACAGAGAAATGGTTCATGCAGATTTTGGCCCCGTCGCCGGCCCCGGTGGTGCTGTTTCAGCTTTATTGTTCAATCAGTCTGAATCCATACCGAGTGGCGTCGTTCGGTCGTGCGTCTCTTTAGCCGAAAAGGCGGACGGGAGGCAGACGGACGATGCACACAGTGCGGTTTCTGCAATGAAGCCGGGAGAGACGGTGCGGAGTCGTGGCGCTGTGGTTAACTTTCTGGAGGAAGTGCTTGCTGACGTGACGCTTCAGGCTGTTGGCTCCGTTGCGGAGCGGCTGCAAGTCTCCAGTAGAAAAAATCCCAAAAGGGTGGAGAGTTAATTGACAATGCATCCCTTTCTGTACGTTTCAAGATGTAAAGACCAAAGCCATTGATGTGAGATCAGTCACAGACCGAGAGACACCGAAGGACATACCTGTCCTGCTCCCTCTTCCCTCATTCTTGCATGGTTTTAACTGTCTTTTCCTTCCCAATTTTTTTTTTTTTTTTTTTTGGTTGGAAACGTAAACTCTGTTCCCTTTTTTCCCTTTTCTGTATTTCTGTTTTTCACGCAATGCCTGCTTTCAAATACTAGTCCAGGGAAAAAGACATGGTCTTCCAGAAGAAGAAGGCGGAGGTGACCGTCCGCACGTCGCAGTTCAAGGTGAACAAGCTGCTCAACCGCAAGCAGTTCATCGTGGAGGTGAACCACCCCGGCTGGTGCGGCACCGTCCCCGCGAAGCTCATCCGCAGCCGTCTTGCGTCGCTCTACAAGGTCGCCGACGAGAATCAGATTTCCGTCTTTGGCTTCAAGACGAAGTTTGGTGGGGGCAAGACGACCGGCTTCGGTCTCATCTACGACGACCTCGCCGCCCTGAAGCGCATTGAGCCCAACTACCGCAAGGCCCGTCTCGGCATGGGCAAGAAGAAGCAGCCGGCCCGTAAGTCTGTGAAGGAGCGCCGCAATCGCAACAAGAAGATCCGCGGCAAGGCGAAGGGCAAGATGCAGACGAAGAAAAAGTAAGCGGATTGGTGTTGTGGAGTTTGTGCTATTCCCTGCGAACTCATTTGTTTTTTTTTTTCTGTTTTGTTTGCTTTTTTTTTTTTTTTCCGCACCATCCGCTTTTTCCCATCCGTGATGGGCGGCATGTGAGACTCTGGTGCTGTGTTCACGACGTGTGTGTGTGTGTGTGTGTGCTGTGGGGGCAAAGGGTCGCCGTGTATTAGCTGTCGGCGAGCCCTTTTCTTGTTCATTAAATCTTTTTTTTTCTTTTTTCCCTTTTCTCTTCTTTCGCATACGCCCGCATCTTGTCGTTGTGGGGGGAACAGAGGAAAAAGACATGGTCTTCCAGAAGAAGAAGGCGGAGGTGACCGTCCGCACGTCGCAGTTCAAGGTGAACAAGCTGCTCAACCGCAAGCAGTTCATCGTGGAGGTGAACCACCCCGGCTGGTGCGGCACCGTCCCCGCGAAGCTCATCCGCAGCCGCCTTGCGTCGCTCTACAAGGTCGCCGACGAGAATCAGATTTCCGTCTTTGGCTTCAAGACGAAGTTTGGTGGGGGCAAGACGACCGGCTTCGGTCTCATCTACGACGACCTCGCCGCCCTGAAGCGCATTGAGCCCAACTACCGCAAGGCCCGTCTCGGCATGGGCAAGAAGAAGCAGCCGGCCCGTAAGTCTGTGAAGGAGCGCCGCAATCGCAACAAGAAGATCCGCGGCAAGGCGAAGGGCAAGATGCAGACGAAGAAAAAGTAAGCGGATTGGTGGTTGCTGTCGCGTCATCACCGTCTTTGCCATGCTTTGTTCCTCAAGTCCATTTTTTTTTTAAATTGCTTCAAATATTTTGCGTGTCTTCTTTTTTTTTTTTTCTTTTCCTCCGGCTGTCACCCTGTACGACATTAAAACTTTTCTGCTTTCTGCTGCCGCTCTGTCTTTAACACATTTTTTTTTTTTTTTTTTCTTTCGTGGTCCTTTTCCTTTTCTAATTGTTGCGAGGTGCAGGGCGAGGATAGGGGAGCTGCACGGTGGCGACGGCGATTGAGGGATGAGACCGCTCCTCGTCATTGCAACGTGGCACGGATTTGCGGTTTCTGGCGGCAACGTCGTGCGGAGGGGGGGGGAGAGAGAGCGACTCGGCAGCTTGCTTATTTTCAGGAATCGAAGCAAAGAAGCAGGGCAGAGTGAGGCAAACATTGAGGGGGAAGGTGTAAGGGCGCCGAGGTGCGCTTCGCCCCTTGTCTACTCTTTTGGTCAGTTTCTCCTGTTTCTTTTGCGCTCCAATTGCTCCCTTGTTTTTGTTTTTTTCTTTTTGATCGGCTCAAAAATAAATGTGTTTTTTTCTCTTTTCTTATGTGTGCTCTTGCCAGCAACTTAGGTGGAGTGCCGTTCCCCACCCTTTTCCCGGCGTCCCGCTTCTGCACGCGAGGGAATGAAAAGGCCCGCAGAAGGTCACACGCAATCAATTTTTTTTTTTGTTTTGTTTTTGCAAGACTCTAATGAGGCATGGAAATTGTGAAGCATGACGAGAGCATCACAACCGTCACTTTTGGCTGGGCGCGGGCTGGCGACGGATATATTGTGCAGGGGCCACAGGTGTTACATAAAGGCGGTGGTGTAAGCCCCTACAGGCCAGTGATTGGTGGCCTCGCGCTGCCACCAGGCAAGGGGAAATTTTTCTACGAGATTACGACCAATACAGATGCATGCAAGCTCGGCCTGTGCACGGAGGAGGCATTCCGCACGGATGGTGACCTTCAGGAGGTTGAGCTCGGCAAACGGTGCAACTTTTCCGCACAGGGTGAGATACCGTCTTCTGACAATTGCTGGGTTTTTAATTGCCAGACTTCCACAGTGGAGATTAACGGCAGGGAGCAGAAGAAATTGTGGCGTCTGTTTGTCCCTGTATCAGGCGCCCGCTTTGGCTTTCTCGTTGACACAAACGTGGGGCTTGTTCAATTGTTTGTCAATGGCGAGTACCAAGGCATTGTCTTTGACTCTTGTTTAGGCTTGATGGACAAAACACTCTGCCCCTGCATCGGGTTGGAAGGGATGGATATGAATAATTTAAGCATAGGTGTGGGTAGCAAGAGCGCCTTTGTGAGCCCTCTGAAAGAATCTCCTGCATACTTGTCCTTCCGCGAAGGAAAGGATGCGACTCTGTGAGGTTTTTATTTATCTATGCGTGCTTCTGTGGAGGCGGCTTTCTGTTCTGGAACCGCGTGAGTGTGGTGTTGTTGCGAATGCGGTACACTGTTGGCTAGTAAGTTTGACTAATTTGTCTTTTATGTCTTTTTTTTTTTTTTGTGGTGTTTGTTTGTGTGTATGTGTGTCTTTGTCCATGTGAAAGCGGCCTCTTCGCGTCCTGCCGCCTGTTCGTTTCTCTCCGTGTCTCTCTTTATGTGTGTGTGTGTGCGCGCGTGGGCCGTTTTTCATATTGACGTCCTACTTTTCAAATTTTTTTTCTTCTTTGTTGATTTTTTGTTTCTACCTTTCACTGGACTTATCTCACTTTGTGTGTGTCTGGCAGGAGTGGAGCGGAGTCGAAAGAGGGATGGGGGAGGAGAAGAAGGGGGGTTGGCAGGCCATGGACATTAGGGCTTCTCCCGCCGTGGGAGCCACGGAGACGAGGGATGAGCTGAAGAGGAATCATGAGGACGATGCCCTGAACGCGGACGCCGGTGTGGGGTGCGGCGGAGTTGAAGACTTTGCATTGGCGGAGGAGCAGGAGGAGGAGGGCTGGTGCATGCCACACGGTACGGCCGAAGACAAGAAGGCGGGCCAGGGTTACCTTAGGTGCGATCTCTGCAACGAATTTCTTTCCGAGGACGAAGACCTGCACCAACAACGCCATCACGCGGAGCTGGCAAACTGGTGCGGCAAAGTCCTTTCAGTAGAGGCGAAGGAAATGTGCATGAGACCTGTGCCACTGGAGCAAATTGGCAATCTTGGCCTTTTTGTGATGGAGAGTGTCGCGGAGCTGGACATGGGCCGGGAGGCATTTGCGGTGATCCAGCGCGCATCTAAACAGCTCAATGAAATTATCGGCAGTTTTATGAGGAACGCACAGGTCTTCCTCTTTGGGGGTTGCGTCGCGTGTGGCTCATGGGATGGCGTCGGCGACGCCGATTTCACGGTATTGGAATCCTCTCATGGCTGGCGACTGAAGGAAGGAGTGTGGGAGAATCCGGATGAGACGCGATGCATTTTTCAGATTGCCGGTGCACTCCGCAATGCCGGCTTCTTGTATAGTGAGTTGGAGCCTGTTGTCCGGACGCGCGTGCCTGTATTGAAGAGGAAACAAAAGGTACGAGCACCTCTGCGTATCCCGATGAGGCACGACGGCTTCAAGCTTGTCTACGTCTTCTCGGAACCACCTCCCAGGAATGCGTACAATGATTTTCTGCGGGAGGCACGGGATAGACAGATCAAAGTGGAGGAGAATTGTCCAAATGAAGTGACGCTTCACTTGAATACGGCCCATGATGCACTGCGGTATTACCAGGCCAGGGAACGGGGACTGGGAAATGTGACGAAGAGATGGAAATCCGATCATCAGTTACCGGATATCTTTTCTCTCGATTTTGACATCAGCTGCAGGCCGCTAGGGGTGCGTAACAGCTGGTTTATGCGTCAATATTTCTCCCAGCATTCTGTGGCTCGGGCGGGTCTTGCATTTCTCAAACGATGGAGTAAACAAAGTGGAATTAACAATGCCCTGAGGGGATATCTGACGTCTTACGCCATCATGGTCCTTTGGGCGTACTACTTGCTGCGGCGTGGTCTCGTCGAATATATTGACCCCGCATCTTTTTCCCTCACGCCGTCTATTGACCAGCTGGAGGTCTCATACCTTCCTCTCCTGAGAGATGACGGCGATGGCGGTGAATCCATGAGGAGTGTGTCACAATCCCCAAAGTTGGAGCCAATGCGAGGGGAACTTGGTTCCTGTGTAGCGGGTTTCTTCTCCTTCTATGCGTGTTTTCCATGGGAGGAGCTTGTTGTCTCGTTGCGAGCGCGGGATGGAGATGTGACACGGGAGAGTCTTGGCTGGGTGGAGGCCTCCGAGGTGAAAGCAATCAGGTTGAGGGACCGGGTTTGGTACCGCATGTGCATCGAGGACCCGTATGAGGACAATTTAAATCTCGGACGCCATCTCTCGCCCAAGAAGTTTGCCTTTGTGCAATCGCAGTTTGTTGTCGCCCACAGTTTGTTGATGCGTGGCCGGCCGGAGCGGCTCCTCGAGGACGCTAGAGCATTGGCGAGCATCACGCTGCGGGCGTTGTTACACCGCATCGTGTACGAGGAGGGACTGACGGAGTTGTCGCCGTCAGAGGCGCGGGATTTTATCCTCTCGCGGCTCGATGAGGAGAAGTTGGGTTACTACGAAGTGCAGTATTCACTCGAATCCCTCTGCAATATGCTCCTGCAGATATGCAACAACAACAACAACAGCAAACGCAGCAACCCCTCCAATACCGAGGAGGAGAGCACTCACGACCCGACTTGTCCTCATGCCGAGGAAGGTGGTATTGATGGCGACGCTCATCAGGGGGATGCGGGACGTGTCGACGGCACGGAGCGACCACCCTCACCTCGCTCATGCCTACACGAAATTGACGAGAAGATGCGCGCAGCATGTCGTTTGGGGATCCCCGATGAAGAGGTCCCTGCGTCGGTGCGAGGGGCGTACTTCTTTGCATGCGGCCGTGCCTTCCGCACCGCGGCGGAAAGGGATGTTCTGCAGGTACACGTGAATGCCCTGTCACGCGTTTGGCGGGATGCGTCCATGGAGATTGAAGAGGTACGCGTGAAACTGGAGGATGTACTCCCGACGGCAGTGCGGGATCCTGCACTCATCGACGTTCTCCTTCAATACCCGGGGGTGCATGACATACTGCAGGTGGAGGACCGCCAGCACGGTGAAGCGGAAAGGCCTGTTGTGCGCGAGAAGCTGCCCCGGAGGAAGGGTTTATTAGCTTTTACTGTGAGGCGTGCGCAGAATTCATTTGTAGGAAAGTGCAGCGACTGTAGGCAGGAGAATGTTTCCGTGTGGCGTACAAACAACCATCGCCGGGACCCAGGCAATTACTGTGACGCCTGCTGGAAATTGTACGAAGAGGCCTACCAAACGTGAGGAGACCCATCCATTTATTCATCCAGAAATACACACACACACAGAGAGAGAAAGAGAGAGAGAGAGACACCCAGATAAGAAGGAACCTCCCCAAAAGAAATGAGATAAAACCGGGATGTGGTTTTTGCAAGTCTCACTTTTTGTTGCTTGCACCTCGTAGAACCCGCTGGCACGCACATTTAAGGATAGATATGCAAGTGGTGCCTCTTTTTTTCTTTTATTTTCCGTTTCTCTTTTTTTTTTTTTTGTGCGTCTGCAACGTGTGCGTGCGTGGCTGATATCATTTTGCGGCGATTACCCGCTTTTTTTTTTATTACGAGCAAGTTTTTTTTTTTTTGTTCTGCTACTTAAAGTTTGGGCGGTGCTTGTTGTGTCGCGGGGATTACCCCGCAATTTTGGCCTGCCATTCCATACGACGGGTCAACACGGCGCACCGCCGGGGGATCAAAAGGCACTGAACGTGAAGGAAGAAGCGAGAGCGAAAAAAGAAGCATGCATGTGTTTTTCCTTTTCCTTTTTTTTTTTTTTTTGTGTGTGGTTATGGACGGATGGATGAGATGCGTGCAACGTAGACGCGCAAAAACGAAGAAACAAATGTGTTGGCGTCTCTACTCCACCCTTTCTTTTTGTGAGTTGTTTTCTTTTCTTTTTTTTTTTCTTTTTTTTTTTTTTGGAGCATTTGCGAGTTTCTTCTTTGCATGTATAAACAATTGTCTTTTTTTCTTTTTTTTTCTCTCTTTTTTTCTCTTTTCTTGCCGGATTGCCACTTCATGTAGACACGGCGGGGCATGTCCACCATTGCGCCAGCCCTGCTGCTGGCAGTCAAGAACAACTGCGGCGGCAAGCAGAAAAATACGAGTGTCAACTTTCCGGCGCCGTTGAGCCTTCAGCGGAAGACATCATGCCTGCGGCTGCCTAGTGCATTGACGCGAGATACAGCGACGCCGGTTCACTTTCCTTTTTGTTTTTTTTTTCCACGCACTCTTCAGACCTTTTCATTTCCCTCCTCGTCTTTTTTCACCGATACGCGGGGCAAACTCAGAAAGGGGAATAAAACGAGGGAAAACGTCTGCTACGCGGTGCACACCGGGCAATTTCTCAGTTGCGTGCTGCATTACCAAAGCGGCGTGAGACATGCCTTTTCTTCCTTCCTTTCTTTTTTGGCCCTCCGCGCTTGTCTTCTTTGTGGTTTGTGTGTTCTGTGAGGCCTGTGGCCCGGCCACGTTGCTATTCCCGCCACGCAACCAACTGCTCCTTCGCATGAGCAAGCGGCACATTTCTGGGCGTCAATCAACACGGCTTTGTGCGTTTTGGCGCAAGTAGTTGCTGCGAGAACCAAACCGTTCTTCAGGGAGGGGTTGGGCGCAAAAACCAAGCAGCGAAGCGCCAAACCAATAAAAACAACCATAAGATGTGCAGAGCGGGTTGGGTGGGAGGGAGGGAAATGTGATTTTTGTCTTGCTCCTCATGGCTTTTGTTTCTTAGTTGTGGTGAGCATCCTGCGTTTTTCTTTTCTCTCTCTCTTTTTTTTTTTTTTTTTTTTTTCCAGTGGGTTGAGTGGTTCCGTGGGCTCTCAGAGGGAGGAGGATGGCAACGGCGCAGGAGTTGCAGCAGCAGCTTGAAGATCTCCGCAGTCGCCACGAGGAGGAGGTGAAGCGGGAGACGGCGGTTTTTGAGGAGATCAACAAGGAGATGATGGAGATGCAGGAGGTGACGGAGAGGCTGGAGAAGGAGGAGCGGCAACTGGAGGGTCGGCTGGGCACGGGAGACAGAGGCGCGGGGGAGGGCCAAGGCGAGGTGTCGTCACTTCTCAGCAACATCGCTTTGGGCCTGGTGGACCCTGACGATTCGAACTCCAGACGACGATAAAGTAACAACAAGAAACTCACCGTGTGTCCGTGGTACGAGGTCGTTGTTTGCTCACTCTCCGTAACTGGCCTTGATGCTGCGTCTTGCTCCATTATTTTTCACTGGCACTGTTGGTTCTCCGCTGTTGTTTGGCTCCTCTCGTAACGGGGCCTTTGCGCGTGCGTGTGTGGCGTTTTTTTTGACGAGGGAAACTGTCACCGCTGCTGCTCGTGGCGGTGTTTAGAGACGGCCATTTTGGGTGGCGTCGGGCTTCCACACCTTTTTTTTTTTTTTTTTTTACTCTCTTGTGCGTGCGTGGCATTCGTAGAGCCGAGCAAAGTAGGGATCAATACACACACACACACAACAACAACAACAACAACAACAAAAAGGAAAGTAGTTATACATTTTTACCTTTTTTTAATTAGAAATCATTTTACGAAAAGATGAAGTATTGTTTGGGCGCACACGCCTTGATGGTCGTGCTGGGGCTGCTTGCTGTCGCGTTCAGCGGTCCTGTGACGGCCCTACATCCCTCCGTCATTCCCTCAAGGGCGCGTCATGGGGAAGTTTACCGTGCGGCACTGCGGCGCAGTTTGAAGGAGGGGTCTGGTGGCCAAGAAAAACTACGCCATGACGTGCACAATAATGCCGCACGGTACTACAATCAGCGGGTCGATCACGCGGATGTCACTTTGGGCACCTTTAGGCAGCGTTGGTGGGTGGACCGATCCTCCTGGGATGCCAATTCTGGTCCCGCCATTTTGTTGGTGAACGGCGAGGGGACCGCGCCCGGGTTACCGGATGGGGGATTTGTTGGGGAATACGGTAAATCTGTCAAGGCCATTATTTTCTCTCTGGAGCACCGCTATTACGGCGAGAGCATGCCTGCTCCCCTCACCAATCGATCGATGCTGAAGTATCTGACGGTGGAGAATGCCCTCGCGGACCTTCAGGCCTTCAAGAAATACGCTGAGAAAAAAGTGGTGAAGAAGAAAGTGAAGTGGCTGATTGTGGGTGGGAGTTACGCGGGGGCATTGAGCGCGTGGGCGAGAGCAAAATACCCGGGGGACTTTGACGCTGCGTGGAGCAGCAGTGGTGTCGTGAATGCCATATTTGACTACGAGGCGTTTGACGGACACTTGTTGAAAGTTCTTCCTTCTTCCTGTGCCGCCGCGGTACGCACCGTCTTTGGCAAATTCTCAAAGGCGTATGACAACCCCAATCGTCGTGCTAAAATGATGAAAACCTTTGGCACACCGAATTATTTTACCAAGCCCGACATGGCGTGGATGCTTGCGGACGGCGCTGCGATGGCGATTCAGTATGGATACAAGGACAAACTGTGTTCATCTATTGAGTTTACCGAGGAGAGAGAACTTTTCAGGCGGTACGCTGAGCTTATGAAATTACTCTGGGGTGAAGAATTTACGCGAAGCTGCTACTACAGCACCGAGTGCCTGTCAAATCCGAGCTACAGTGAAAGCTGGAAAGAAGGCTACGCTTGGGCTTATCAGTGTTGCTCGCAGCTGGCTTACTGGCAGACAGGCTTCCCGGGCGGTTTACGGCCGAGGGAGGTCAACACCTCGTACTTCATGTATCAGTGCCGTGCGGCGTTTGGCGAGGCAATACTGCCCGACACCTACGCTTTTAATAAAAAACATGGGGGAGCACATCCCGATGCCACAAGAGTGGTGGCAACACAGGCTTTAGACGACCCATGGTTGACGGCTGGTGTGAAAAAGGCGCTAAGCGAAGATTACCCTGTAATAACGGCGCAATGCAATGGCTGCGGTCACTGTGGCGACTTGGCCGCAACAAATCCACTCAACCACCCGTCACTCAAGGCGCAGCGGCGCGCCGTGAAATTTTATCTGAAACAATGGCTAGGAATTTAATCATAGGGGGTTTCTGTCTTTTTTTTTTTTTCTTTTGTAATTTTTATTATAGTTTGATCAGGGTTTTTTAAAAGAAATTTTTTTTTTTGGCTTTTAACACGATTTTATGTGTGTCCGTGATAAAAGGTCGTTGCTTGCTCACTCTCTGTGACTGGCCTCATTGTGCTGTATTGTGCTTTATGTATTTTAGTGGCACTGTTGGTTCTCCGCTGTTGTTTGGCTCCTCTCATAACGGGGCCTGTGCGCGTGTAAGTGTGGAGTGAAAGAAAGAGAAAGAAAGAGTGTACGTGTACTGTGCGTGTGTGTGTGTGTGTGTGTGTCCCTTTTTATTGTTTCTGGTTTTCTACATTGTCGTACTTCTTTTTTTATATTATTATTGACCTTCGTTGATGCGGCGCTTTCATAGGTATTTCCGCGCAAGCGAGGGAGGGTACGTAGATACGTGCATTCATTTACTGCAGTGGTGCAGCGCGAGGAGGGAGAAAAGAAGCGTCTGGGCAAAGAAAGGAAGGGGGAAGTGGCGTGGCACTAAAATGGGGGGTGGACAGTCTTCTTCCGACGTCGCCGTGGAGACGCACATCAAAAAGTGGGAATCTGCTCTGAAGGAACTCGAGCAGGTGGCCCGCACAAATCGAGGCATGATGGACCAGGACCGAATTTACTCCAACGCCGGGGGCTTAACGGATCAACGCCCAAGCACGGGGGAGGACGGATTGGATCCATCGGCGCGTGGGATGCGCCGCTCCTCGCAGGTGTCATTTGGCGCCTCGGCCTCTGCCTCTGCCCTTGTCGCCGGTGCTAGTCAACAGCAGGTGCCGCAGGTAGTACTGCCACAGGCATCACAGCAGCGGCCCAACCAGACGTCCACAGAGGCCAGCCCGCGCACGTTGGCGATTGGCGTCTCTTACGCGGCCGCGGCGAACAACAATAGCATCACGGATGCCTCAAAGATGGCCTCCTCAACGGGGCAGCACACGAAACATAAGCGTCAGGAAGTTTTGGGGATCCGTAAGGCGCGCATGAATTTCTTTAAGAGTTACGAGATTGAACGGCCGGAGGAGGATGCCAGCCTTATGGAGTGCAGTCATTTCGGAGCAACGGCGGTGGCGCTCTCGTATCTGCTTGGGGGCGAAAAGGGATGTAAAGACCGCAAGAAACGAGTTACCGTTGAGGATATTTTTTTTGCAGCGCATGTCCCGCTGCATTACCTTCATGGTGGTGTTCAGGGACTTCCGGTAATGTCAGATATAATACGCGATTTCATTAGCGTGGACAACCGCTTCAAAAATGAATATGGCCTCTCTGTCATGCACTTTGACATTTCACCGACGCTTGGCCAGGTGGAGCTCGGTAGTAATGATGTCGGTGACCGGCAGAGACGAATGCAGTTACCAGAGTTCAGTAAGGTTATCACACATGACTGCGAAGAAGAAACACAACTTATCCGCATTGTTAGCTATGACCCATACGTATTGCAACAGGAGACCCTTGTGGACGCATTTGATGATGAGGATGAGGGTCATTCTGCACTGGCGGCATCGGCACTTATAAATGCACGCCATGCTGCGCCTCTCTACGGGCGAAACAACAGAGGCGCCTACGCCGTTATTGTGGATGTGCGCAACGTGGTGCAACTAATGGTGACACTTGCCGAAGGTGTTGTTGGGGAATCGCTCCATGTGAAGCTGATGGAGGTTTCGGCGGCTGCGCTCTATAAGGCCATGACGATTGTTAATAGTGGTGGACGAAGCCGCGGGTTTATCCGTATCTTCCGAAAGGACAGCGTGCCTGTGATGACAAACGACGAGGTACAATCCATGTTTGCCCCAGAATTAAGCAGCGGTAAAGTGATTGGCTCAACGCTACAGGGTATTCATGCATCTGTGGTATCGACACATATCAGTCCTCACATTGTTGCTGTTGCCTGGGCGATGCATCTGCTTGGCGGCGTGCGTCCAAATTCCCATGGGTACGGTAACGGTTTGCCTGTATCGGACATTATTCGTCAGATGCGTTTCCCGGCCGATGTCTTTATTGACGGCTCGCTGCCGTTGGGAGAGGTGTTCAGGTACGCGCGCGAGTACGTGCGCATCACCAACCGCAACTATAATGTTGCCGTCTATCCGGTCTTGACGAAAATTTCGCGTGACGATGCGGTGCCCACCATATCCGTCTTTGAACTGGAGTCGATCATCATTGATGTGCAGAATGCAAATGAAGATCCAGAGGCGCCGGAGCACGTCATGGCCATTATGTACAATGCGAACGTGGCTCACAATGTTTTGAACATCTCGAAAGTCCCTCAATGGTGCCTGCTGGCCGGCTACGACTTGGAGACGCAGATGGTGCTCCTCATCGATGCGCACTCGAAGAAATTTATGCAAACCTGGACCTGCCCCCTCGATCGCCTGCACAAGGCAATGACGTCTAACGGCTACATCATATTTTCTAAATCACGAGAGGCGGCATCTCGCAACAAGTCAAGTGAAAGCAGCACATGTGGCGGCTCTCAGGTGTTGGGGTTTGTGCCAGAGCCAGCACTCGTCGGTGCCCCACGTCGCATTGCGTCTACTGTCCAGAGTCGTCTAGAGCTGCTTCAAGAACAGGAGTCGCTCGGCGGGGGGCGTACGGAAGTTGTCAAGACATTTCATTTTCCGTCCTTGCCGCTGAGCTCGACCATGATTGCGCTTGCCTTGACCAAATTGGGTGTGCCTACGACTTTTGAAGATGTGATCATGGCGTTGCCGTTTGAGATCTCCTCGTTGATGCTGCGTTATTTTACAGTGGAGTCATTGGCGGTTTGTCTGACGACTTACATCGCCACTGTTGGCCTTTCGATGGATGTGCAAACGTACCACACCGACCACTGCTGTGGGGGCGATCCTCGCATTTTATGGGAGGACTTCAGGAACCTCGTCGTGGAGAGCGTCAAGAACACCAACCGGGTTCTTTTTTTGCTCTTCAATAAGGAAAAGATTGAAATATTTGGTGCCTCCCATCCGTTTGGTTCCACCGGCATTGTCGTTGACTACAACTCGGCGACGGAGAGTCTGACAATGATGGACAGTAATCCGAACAGTTATTTCCGCACGTGGCCGGTTTCACTGAAGACTCTCTACGAGGTGCTGCTGGATGAGGACGCGAAACACCGTCGCTCCGGCTGCGTCACGTTGACTCTTCGTGAGGGGCGATGCAAGTCATGCTTCCCGCTACAGTACACACGTGAGTTTCCACTGCATATATTGCCGGTACAAAACATCTTTCACGTGAGCCCATCGCCACACTTCCAGGCCCTTTCATTTGCCTTTGCGCAGCTCGGTTTCTTCTACTCTCCAGAGGAGATCTTTTACGAGGCGTACCTCAAGACGATGGCTGACCAGCGTCGGCGCGGCAGTCAAGCCTTTGCGTGGCGGGATGTGGACGTTTCGCTTACGGTCATTAACAAGCAGATTGACGCCCGCTTTCTTGCGCAGGTCTGCCGCATGTTCATCGAATCCCGCAACCCGAAAAAGAGCAGTAAACCAGGCACACTGAGGCGTACCAGTGGCGGTGGTGGCAATGCAAGCAACGGCAAGAGTGATGCGGACACGATTCAGGTGGAGCTGCTGGACGACGTGGAATTGGACGATCTTCCCACCATCTTGATGGATGCCACACGGCGCGAGGACAACAGATCGGTGCTGCTGCTTAACTACGACACCACCAAGGCACACGACGTGGATCGGTGGGGCCGCAGCGTCGCGTTGGTGAAGTCGTACAACCCCGAGACGGAGATGGTTGAACTGTGGGAGGGCGAGCATGCCGTCTTTGGCCTCAACTTTATCGTCAGTCTCGCCAAACTGATTGAAATTGGCGACCTGCAAAACGAGGGCCGCAGTGCGTACGGATTTGTGAAGTTGGAGAGGGTTAAGGAACGTGCGGTGCCGAAGCGGCTGACTTTGATGAAGGGCCCCGACCCCGACGATGAGGACCCTGTCACCAGCACAACAAGTCCTTCAGCGTCTCAGGGGAATAACAACGTGGCACGCCGAAACCGTGGGATGGTGACAACCTTCCTTGGGGAGAAACCTCATGAAGAAATTTGACTTACCGCAGACGGAGGCAGGAAATAAGTATGAAACGAAAAAAAAAAAAAAAAAAGAAAGAAAAAATAAAAAGAGGAGGGGGGAACACCTCGAACGGGGCACATACACCGATGTATTTATATTTTAAAAGGATTGGGGGGGGGGGGGGGGGTGAAGGGGAAGGAAAAATAAAAAATAACTGACCAGCAACGCGAAAGGAATTGTGAATAGAAGGAGCATGAATGTGAAAAATAATGGGGTATTACATGTTTGTATGTGTGGGTATTTATGTGTTTGTGAGCATAAATGAAAAAGGAAAAAGGAAAAAACAACAACAACAAAAAGAAAAAGAAAAAGAAAAAAAGAAAAAATGTATTTTATTTATTTATTTATATTTATTTTAATTTCTGCATTCACTCTTATTTTTGTTCGTACTGTCATTTGTTTGTTTTACACGGGAGCGGGCCACTTTTGATGGGTCCGGAGCGCATGTTTTTTTTCTCTTTTTAGTAGCTAGCGGTGGCGGTGGTAGGAAAAAGAGGGCACCGGGGGCTCTTTAGAGCCTCAAGTCTTTTTTTCTGTTTTATTTTATTTTATTTTATTTTTTGTGTGTGTTTTCATATTTAATTCGCCAGATCCACTTTTTGCACGAGTAATGGGACAGCGAGCAGGCGAGAAGGAAACAAATAGAAAAAACAAAAAAAAAAAAGGACTTCTTTGCGGTTTTTCCCGAGGCGAGGAGGGGGAAGGGGGACGATTGGGGTGAAGTTGTGGATGTTTTATTTTGTACTTTATTTATGTAAATATTTGTATTTGAAGTTGAATTTATATATTTGTGTGCCCCACCCGCCCCCTTCCGCGTGGCTGTACACATGGGGAGGAGGGGCAGCGGGGTTAATCACATCCAAAAGGAAATGAAGGAACACATTATTATTATTATTATTATTATTGCCCTCTTGTTTTTGTTGCATTTATTTTGTTATTATTTATTTATTTCTCCCATCTCCTCTATGAGGCGCGGTTGTTTCTTTTGTTTGTTTCATGGGCGCCACTTTTTCCATACTCGCCACTCGATCGTCTGTGCGTGCATTCTCGATGGGGTCATGGCGTGCCTCTTTCTCCCTGACGAAATTTGTTTGCCGGAGATCTCCCCCTTCTATTCCTTTGTTTTTTGTCCCCATCCAGTCCTGTGACTCTCCAGTGCTGTTTTTGCCTTTTTTTTTTTTTGTTTCTGCGGCAGAAACACCGTGGCATTTATTTTTCTTTTTTCTTTTTGCCGACCTCATTGGTGTTGGTGGTGACGGTGGTGGGAGAGGTTGGGGGTATTTTGCGTGCAAGCGGGGGAGTTCCAGAGAAGAGAGCGTGTCCGAATGCAGGAGGAAGTTCCCTTCCTGTGGAAGCTGCAGCTGATATACAGTAGGAATGAATTGTACCGCCAGCTGGAGCACCTGCTCGGGCGACCGGAAAGTGTGGAGCAGGCGGAGGGGTACTACGACGATGTAGAGGAGTTGGTGGGGCTCTTTTTGCGCGAGGGAGGCAACGCGGGCGGGGAGGAGTCGCTGCTCGCGGCGCTTAACAGCGCCATTAATGCTGCTGGGGACGATGAGCCCCCCATTCCGTTGGAGCAGCTTCGCGGTCTTGTGCGTCTTATGCAGACGAACCTGCGTGGCGTCGACTGGCCGAAGTGCCTTGAGGCCGGTGCGCTCGCGATTGCGGAGAAGGAGCGGAGCGAAGCGGAGGCGGCGTTGCGGCTGAAGTTGTTGCAGCAGGAGGAGGAAGAAGCGGCGCAGCGGGATGAGCGGGGACGGAGGGCGCTCGAGAGCCTTGCAACCGACGCTGCGGAGCGCCGTGCGGCGATGAAAGTGCGGGCGGAGGAAAAGATGCAGCTGGCGCAACTGGTGCGCAGCGGTCTGCTTGACGAGTCGGAGTTGCTGCAGCTACGTACCGATGACGAGGAGGTGGAGCAAGTGGAGCTGAATGAGGAGGAGCCGCGGTTTCTGCGCGGGTTGGTGCGACATCGACCCATCAACTACCGTGCACTGCTGCCGTCGGAGCAGTTGATGCGGGCGAGTACGCCAGCGCAACGGGAGGCGATTATTGCACGACGGGCCATGCAGCAGACGACCGCCGATGAAATTGAGACGAACAGCATGAAGCGTGCGGCGATTTCACAGCAGATACGCAACAAAGACCGGCAGATTCTCCGAGCGAAGGAGCGGCGTCTGCAAAGACTGACCGAACACGCACGCTGCGGCGTGGACGACGGCTTTGCGCGCCGCAACAGAGGCGCCAACGACGGGGAAGGGGAGGAGGAGGAGGAGGGCGGGTGGGAGGCCAAAGGAAACGGCCAGTACAATGGCAATGCGGATGACAACGGCATACTCGGCCACGAGCTGCTGGAGCGTCCGGAGGATCGTGCGGGTGGTTTTCGCTCCTCACGGGATTTGCCATCACGGTTGCCGCCGTGGATGAAGCACAGCTTTGGAGAGAAACCACGATTTGGACCCACGTTCACGTCGCAGAGCATCACGGAGCAGCGCCAGTCGCTGCCCATTTACGCCTATCGTGAACGGTTTCTCGAGCATGTGGACAAACACATTGTGACTGTGTTGGTGGGGGAGACCGGTAGTGGAAAAACGACACAGATCCCGCAGTATCTTGCAGAGCACGGCTACAGCAAACGTGGTGTTGTCTGTTGCACACAACCCCGCCGTGTGGCGGCAGAGACGCTTGCCATTCGTGTGGCGGAAGAGTACGGCTGCCGCTTGGGTGAGGAGGTGGGGTACACGGTACGCTTCCGCGATGTCACGTCCTCACTGACGAAGATTAAGTACATGACGGATGGCATGCTGCTACGTGAGGCTCTTCTTGACGACACATTTCAGCGTTACAGCGTCATCATTCTTGATGAGGCACATGAGCGTTCAGTGAATACGGATTTGTTGTTTGCCATTGTCCGCAATGCAACACACAAGCGACCAACACTGAAGGTGATTGTAACTTCTGCAACGCTTGAGAGAGAGAAGTTTTGCAACTATTTCAATGTTGCTGATGTCTTTTTTATTGAGGGCCGCACATTCCCCGTAGAGGTAAACTTCCTCCGGGAGCCGACGGAGGACTACCTGGACTGCGCACTCCGCACTGTCATGAAGTTGCATCTTCAGGAGCCGCCGGGTGATGTGTTGGTATTCCTGACAGGGCAGGAGGAGATTGAATTGGGCGGCGAGCGGCTATTTCGATGGATGGAGAAGTTGCGTGAGTACAGCGAGAGGCCGGTGCCGGATATGCTTGTGCTACCGCTCACAGCATCGCTGCCGCAGGAGGTTCAGTCACGTGTCTTTGAGCCCACACCCCCGCGCTGCCGGAAGGTTGTGCTTGCCACCAACGTGGCTGAAACATCCATCACTATCACTAACCTGTACTTTGTTGTTGACAGTGGGTTCTGCAAGCAGAATGTCTTTGACCCCAAAACAGGAATGGAACAACTGAAGATTGTCCCCATTTCACAGGCGCAGGCACAACAACGAGCCGGGCGCGCGGGGCGCATTGGTCCCGGGAAGTGTTTCCGTATGTACACAGAGCTACAGTTCCAAATGGACATGGAGCCTGCCACGGTGCCAGATATCCAGCGGTCTAATCTGTTTCATGTGGTACTACAACTGAAGGCAATGGGCATTAACGATCTTTTTGCACTTGATTTAATGGATCCACCGCCGCGAGAAACGTTGGTGTCGGCGTTGCAGAAACTGCGTTACCTTGAGGCGCTTGACGATGATGGATTATTAACCCCGCTGGGGGGTCGCATGGCACAGCTCCCTATCGATCCCTCACAGAGCAAGACGCTTCTGACGGCTGTAGACATGGGATGCTGCGAGCCAGTGCTGACGATTGTGTCGATGCTTGCTGTGCAGAAGCGTGGGGTGTTTTACCGGCCACGAGACCAGCATGAGGCGTCCGACGCGGCGAAGCGACAATTCCACCAACCAGAGGGGGATCAGATTACACTGCTGGCAGTTTACGATGCGTGGGTGGCAAATGGCCTCAGCGAGGAATGGTGTAAACGCAACTTTTTAAAGCATCGGATATTGATGGAGGCCCGTGACACACGTGAGCAGTTAAGCGACATGTTACGCAAGCGCCACGCATCGATTCCGCATCACAACGACGACGCGCTGACCGAGGTGCGGCGAGCCATCACCGCAGGCTATTTTTTTAACGTCGCCAAACGTATCACGGACGTTGCATACGCTACTCTGGCGGAACGGCGTGAGGTGTATGTGCATCCCTCGTCATGCCTGCGGGATGCACCGCCGAAGTACGTTCTGTACAACGAGTTGCAGCTGACGAATCGAGAGTACATGCGGGAGCTGCTGGTGATTGAGCCCCAGTGGTTGGTTGAGCTTGCCCCGGCCTTCTACAGTAGGCCGCGAAAGGGAAAGCTGACAAAGGAACAACGAGCGGAGCGTCTCAACCCAATTTTGCGCGCCTGGGAAAATGGGAGCTCGTGGAGGATCTCAAAGCTGCGTCGCCGAAAGTGACATACGTGTCTATATATATATATATATACATTTCCTCGCTCGATGCTCGTGAAGATTACATGAAAACAGGCGGTACGCGACGGGAGTTGCAGGTTGATAACATGAAGACGTGTCGCCACTGTTCTTTTATTATCTGCTGAGGGCGAGCGGGTGGGATATACGATGCCGCCGTGATGCGTCACGCGGCGACTTGCGCTATTCCCACCTCGAAATATTATTCTTCTTTTATTTTTTTATTTTTTATTGTTTCTGCTTCTGTCCACGCCGTGGATGCATGTTTTTTTCTTTCCGTTGGGAGGAACTCTGCGGGACACGCCGACGAGGAGGCGGGGAAGAGACCACAGTGTTCTGAGGCGGAGGGGTAGCAGCCGAACGAAGGAAGAACCGTCAAAAAGGAAATTAGAAAAACAGAATAAAAAGAAAAACGAAAAAAAAATAATAGAGCAATAAAGGAGATGTTTTTTGTGTTTCCCTCCGTTATCTATCCGCGACGCACGGAGGAAAGGATCTTCAAGGGACTTTACCATATTTGCAACGCCGCCCATTTCATCAGCCTTGTTGTACTGCTGACAGAATTCTACGTGCGGCAAACGAGCGTCTTCCCCGGATACTTTGGCGGCGGGGAGGTCTCCCTGTCCCCGGGGTTGGAGGCCGCGAGCGAGAATTGCAACTACAGCAAAGATATCCGTATTGGTGAGATCCGCACTGTAATACGCGTGAATAGCGAGACCTTGCCTCTTCCTCTGAGGGTGATGGCGGAATGCATTATTGCTGTTCTTGTGGTGCAGTTCTTGGCAGTACTCAACAACTTTTTGAGTCTCTTGAATTACTCAGCGGGACGCCGTCATCTGCGCATATGCGGCGTGCATGTACCATTCTATCATATCCTGAGCACTTTTTCCATCATCTACTGCGTTGTGCTTGTCGCGATGGTGTGGATCACGTATCCCATGAGGAATTTCTACAGGGAGGCCATCTTGGCCTGCGCGGCAGAGGTATTCGCCAAAAACCCGACAACGCTGGCGGAGTCGGAGTTTGATGGGTACGATACTTTTTCAACCCCTATCGAGTGGGCGTTTTCCGCCGCAGTGATTAATCTTTTTATATGCTTCTTAGGGGTTGGGGTACTCATATGGAAGTCGTACAAACCAGAAATAAGGCTTTTCTCGGAGGCAACGGTTCCATGGGAAGGGCGCGGTCTGTCGTGCAAGCCAAATAAGGCGGCACTTCGCATTCACACAATGGCGCGTGACAGAATTTTGAGTGAGGCCCGTGAGGCGCTTGACCAAGGTCAAAAGGTACGCATTATGTGCAGCTACGCGCTCATGACGGAGGCGGAATACGACGCGCAGGTGCAGGAAATGCAGCAGCTTTTTGCTACGCAGTTGAAGGAGCAGCAGTTTGAGCATTTGCACACGCATTTTGACCGCGAGTCGGAGTTGGAGGGGAATGGCCTCTTGTGGCGTCGACAGACCTCTCCACCGCCACCGCCACCGGACGATGCGGATGAGTTCTTCAACATGGAAGATATCTCGCCAGTGAACGATGACGGCATCAAAATTGGCGGCGGGGATGAGTTTTGCGAGATTCTTGACGAGCCCGACATTGAGGAGAGGTTCTGGAGCGAATGCGAAGGGAGCGGCTACGAAGCTGAAAACGCGGACGACGGGGGCGAGTTGGCGAGGGGGCCGCTGCAAAGGGGCACGCAAGACCACCGACTGCGCAAGAAGCGTCGCCGGCATCGCCACCAGCTCGGTGTGGAGAGTGAAAGCGCGACTCAACGGGAGAGGGCGTCGATAGCGCAGCCGGATTTGGGGGGGGCATTGTATGATGGCGAGGCAGCGGGGCAGGAAGGGCTGCAGGGCGATAGCGAGGAGTCGCTCCAGGGCCATCGTCACCATCATGCGCGCCGTCGTCGTCGTCGTCGACACCACTCACACGCAGTTGCCGAAAGGGACGGTGAGTCGGAGGGACAGATTGCTGCTGCAGAGGTGCGGTTTGAGGATGCCGATGAATTGTAAAGTCATTTGCAGCATCTATTGCTTTTCATTTCAAAGCGGCCGTCTTTTTTCTTTTTTTTTGCTTTTATTTGTATGTGTGGACTGTCGGGTGCTGTGTGGAGGCAGGCCTTTTCTTTCCAGGGTTTATAGTATGTGTCTGTGTGTGTGTGTTTCCCTCTACGCTCTTTCTTTTTTTATTTTTATTCGCGTACATGCATGTATGACTTTTTTGACCGCAGCTTTAGGGTGTAGGGAGGAGTCAATTGGACAGAAAAAGGGAGGGAAAAAAGGAAAGGACAGGGGGGAAAAATAGAAAAGAGGGGAAGGAGAAGTCTAAAACGACACTATCGCACTGTTAGAGCGCATCGTCCGCAGAGGCACACACACACACACACACACACATGTATCTGTTGCGTCATGCGGCTTTCTATCAATCAATGTTTTCCTGACCCGCTTGCTCGGCAGTGGCCAGCCACCCATCACCCAGTACTGTGCGAGTGCCGACAGTTGTATGTGCTTGTTTCCATTTGCTGCTGTGTCCCATCAGCGCACCTTCTAGTGTTGCATGACGGCATGAGTAACAGCACTGTCACTTCCATGCCGAAAGGGCCCACGTACTTGGAGCTCCGTATAACCGAGCAAACCCGGCGAGAGGCGTTTTGTGGATTTCTTATGCGAGCGGAATCAGCTTCAACGGCGTCTGCGCCGAACGGGTTTGTGGAGGAGACCCGGCAAGTGACTGTGGTGTGTCTCCAGGAGTTGTCCGCAGCCTCCTCACAAGTTTTGTCCGCATTGATGGATGTGTTGGCATTTGGCCTATTACGAGTGGGGAATACAGTGAAGCGGGTGCCCTCACTTCGCATTGTTGCCTTTTGTGACGCGCGGACATACGCCATTGCACTTCCCGAGCATGTACGTAACGCCTTCGCTTTGTCAACGTACATGTCAGCCCTTGCCATGGAAAGTGCTGCAGTGATCCAGTCGGCTGATACGCAGAGTTCGAACGTGGTGAACAAGCGCCATATGTTAGAGGCGATGCTCTCAGCTGACGGCGAGGACCTCATTGAGACAGTGACGCTTTCGGGCGAAGTATCACGATACTTGCGGCATCTTTTGGTTATTCTTCGCGGTGTCATGTTGGTCCACAGCGCCCCGGGATGCTATGTACCCACATGCATCTCACGTATGCTGCGGCTACTGAAGGTGTTTGCGCTTCTTTTTGCTCCAGCCGCACACGATCGTGTTGGAAAACTGCACCTTTCGCTACGTTCAACATCACCACCTTCCCACCGTGGGACTGACTTAGCGCCTATCACAAATTTTTCCCACGTTGTGGTGTCTCCGGCGCACGTAATGTGCTTATTGTGCCCGATGGTGGCGCACCTCTTTTCTATTCGACGCGCGATGGTGGCTTCTACCTTCGGACTCGACTCTGAATGCAGAAAGAATAGCTTGCCAATGGCCAATGGCGAGGGGGCGAGAGCGGCATTCACATTGTGGGACGCAAGGGCGCTGCACTGGATTTCCGCTGCAGGCAACACACATGCGGATGCCACGTTCAATGGCGACGAGACAGCGCGCTTGGGGTTGTCATCAACGAGGGACATCGCGCGTGTCTTGCGAGGCATGCAGGAGGAGTGGCTTTCGTACTTGGAGTGCCGTGAGCTAATCCGTGTGACGGTGATGCAACATAGTGCCCCGCCCAAGGGATGAGGAGGGTGTGTTTTCTGCTTTTGTTGCTTGTGTGCGTTTTATTATTGTTATGCTCGCACGTGTTGTGGGGGCAGTCTTTTTCTGTTCCTGCCCTTTGAGTTGACTTGGCGTTTTTTGTTGTTTTTGGAGCAGAACGCATCTATATTATTATTTTCTTTGTTCCTACCCTCTACGCTGCACGTGCGGAGAAGTGTGTCTCTCTCTCTTTCTCTTCTTTTTTTTTTTTTTCCTTTCTGTGTGTGTACGACGAGCGACGAGGATCGGGGAGGGAGCGAGGCGGAGGGTCTCCTTGCGCAGGATGCACTCGCCGTATGAGGCTGTTTACGGCTTTGACCGAACACATATCCGACGGATGACTCTGCAGGAGTACATGAGTGAAGAGGACGCCCCTACCGCTGGCTCATCTTTGCGGCGTGACGACGGATGCCGTCTGTTGATTTCGCGGGATCCCAACGTGGAGTTCTGCACGAAGTACCCCGTGCATGACCGCTTTGGGCGCGAGCTCTGCGTGCTGTACCAGATTCTGGAGATGGAGCTGCAGCAGGAGATTCGCCGAGTGGAGCAGGGGGGCGATGGGACGCGGAAGTCCGGGGTACGTCTTAGCACTGAGATAACGCTGGACGACGACCCGGTGGATGAGCCTTTTAAGCCGCGGCAGCGGGAGGAAAGGGGCAGTGCGTACCATCCGACGCCGTTTGTTCACACCGCGCTGGCGGATTTCAACTGTGGCGATGGCGGCAGGGATGATGATAACAGCAACGTCGACGTTTCCGCTTCATCCTACCGGTTCTCCAGCACGACGGCGTTGTCGCCAGGAGGGAAGGGCTCGTGTAAAGGCGTTTGTGACGCACGTGGGTCGAGTTTTTCGATTTACCGTGAAAGCGGGCTGAACGTCACAGCGGGACTGCTCCAACAACCACAGGGCACGAACCGTCAACAGCTTTTGCAGCAGCAGGGGCTTGGTGTTGCTTCCGATGGTCATACTTCTGCCCTCACAACGCGGTTGGGTGTGGGGTGTGTTGCATTGCAGCCACTGCCCCCGCAGCGCAGCAACACGGCGTCTCCCCCGCGTGCTGTTGACGGTGGCGGCATTGAAGAAGAGCAGGAAGAAGAAGGCGGCTGCGGCGGCCTTTGTGTAACGAGAGAGACGCTTGACACGACGTTGGGAACGGACCCGCTGCGGTTCACAACAACGCGCCCCTCTGAGCTGCGCACAACGAAACAGTTGTTTCTCCCCGGACGAGCAACAGTGACTGTGCGTCGTACCATCAAGCACTCCAACCCGATCCCGCGCCAGGCGTACGGCTTACAGAGTGAGTTTATTTCGGCTGCTCTTGTTGCTCCTCTTGTTGCTGCCAACTTGGAGGCCATAAGCAGCGCTGGGGAGTTTAGGAACATTGATGGGGTGATACCACAACTGTTTACCGGTGCGACGGTGACACTCGAGAAATGCCGCTACCGCATCCACCGTTATTATGCTTCCTCCGATGTGTATGAGGCTCGTGAAGGGGAAGCATCTGATGACTCACCACAGATCCTGCTTTATTGTTGGAGTGTTCACGCGGTGCAACTGGGAGAAAATGAGTCTCATCGTGCGGCACTTGGTTTGTCTCTTGTTGCTGCCTCTGTGAGTGTGAAAGGTTACCGCTACAGAGACGGCGGCTTGACTGTTATCACCATGCCGTTGGGCTACTATGCGGTTCCACTCTCCACGGTACCCATTTCAGCTCGTTCTTTCCCCACTTGCATCAAGCTTCTCTTACGGATGCTTTCTGATCTTGTGGTTAAGCGCACTGTTCACGGTGATTTAAGGGGACTAAATCGAATTTTTATTGCCTTTCGGAGCGGGAACGATGCACAGGAAATGCCATTGACTTTGTTGGTTCCTGTGCATTGGGAGGGACTAGTAGACTTCAGCATGTTTGTTGACCGCAACGCAGGTCGCACGATTCCCATGGTTTACGACGAAAGTGGCAGTCGGAGAGGAGAACGCATTTATCATGGCCAGGATGTGTCCATGGTGATAAATATGCTGCTCGAAAACGAACTTGCGGAGCAGCTGCAGCCTGAGCAGCTCACCGAAGTACAGCGTCTCATGATAATGACGACGGAGCCCACGCAGGTGGCGAATTACCTGATCCAGTTGAAGAACGGCATGACGGTCATTCCATCCGACATGGCCTCACTGCGGCAGGAGTACGAGGTGGCACTTCAGTGTCAATGATACCCAGAGGATTCTGCACGCACACCTACATATATTAGACGCAAGGGGACATCTCTTTCCTTATCGCTATGCTACTGCTGGCTGCGGTGGCTTGGACAGTCGTGGCAAAACTGTGATGATGATGGTTATGAAATTTATTATTTATTAGCTTTAGATTTTCCCTTATTGACGTGATTAGATATGCTTCCCACGTAGACGCAGTTGGTTGGTTTTCCCACGAGACGCAACTGGCAACAGAGATTAGAGACAGAAGAGTGTGTGTGAATTGGATGGACTGGAGGAGAGACGGTGAAGGGAGGCGATGTTGGTTTGCAAACAGCCTCTTTTTTTTTTTTTCCGTCTTTGTTTTGACGCTTTGGTCTCTTTTTTTTTTTTTTTTTTTTTTTTTCTCTTCCATTCTTTTCCTTTTGTGTGTTTCACAATGCAGGAGCTCAGGGAAGCAAATAAGGTAGAAAGCGTATTACTCTCCCTGGGAAGTCTACAAATCACGGAGGGGATGATGAATACAACGCTGGTGTTGATTAAACCGCACGCGTGCCGAGAAAAATTTCTTGACGTTGCGCGTGAACACTTTGACCAATATGGAGTTCGCACGGATGACACGATGCTTTTGTCTGGTTCTCAGGTTGAGCGCGGGGCCTACGTGGAGCGCCACTACAGCTCGGTGCATGCTCTGGCTGTGTGCTCCTTGGAGGACCTGAGTGCATTTGTGTCGGAAGAAACTGCGTCTCTTTTTTTCTCGGCATTCGGTGAGCTGTGGGATGCTGCAGTGGAGAAGCGGCGGGTGATGACACCTGAAGATGCCATGACAATTCTTGGCCTCTCCTCAGAAGAGTTAAATGCGCGGTGGTGTGCCTCGAAGTCATGTGCCCGGCTTGAGTACGGTTTTTATGTCTCTTATTTGGAGGAGGAGCGGGTGTATGTAGTCAACGGCTTCTACCCAAGTCTTCTGGGTTCCTTCACCGCAACCGATAGTCAAACGTGCCTTTTTGTTCTTTCTTGGCCGGAGTCGATGTACACGTGGAAGCAATTCAACCTGGAGGTTCTTGGAGCGGCAAACCCCAGCGAGGCGGCGCCGACGTCTCTGCGTCGTTTGCTGTTTGAAAACTGGAGGGAATATGGACTGAGTGAGCAGCCGAGCCTGATGCATAACGGCCTGGACGCCTCCAGCGGGCCACTCGAGGCGCTGGCACATCGCTCTGTGTGGATGCATCGGCGAGCCACGGAGGACGATTTTGGACGAGCGCTTCTTCAAGAGGGGGTTTCACTTGAGTTTTTGGAACAGTTGTTGAAGAACCCCACCATAACGTACGGTGGGGAGACCCGACCGGTTTTTGAGCTCCTGGAGGACTTGCAGAGCAGCGAGGTGATACACCACTTGGCGGTTTTGTACGCCGCGGAGAAGTTGAAAAGAACGAACCAGGCGTCCGTTGGATTCGGCACGAGCAACACCATTTCGGGTGTCGCGGAATGGACCATTGTGCTTGACGATGAGGATGCTGAAGAGAGACGCAACAGAGCCTTGGTTTTTGTAAAACCGCATGCCAACACACCTGAAACAAGGGCGCTTGTGGAGGAGCGTCTCATGCAAACCCGTGGAATGCAAATCGTCAGTCAACGTCACGTCTTTGGCGGTGAAATTGCGGCACAGCAGTTGATGTACAAACACTACCGAACCATAGCCCGTTACGCCGTCAAGGTTTCGCCGATGTCTATTAATGTAAGCACGCAGAACAGAGCCCTTTTTAAGGAATTGTTTGGTATTGCTTGGAAAGAAGCAGTGTGTTCTGGTCGTGTCTGGAATGCTGAAACAGCCATACACACTCTTGGTGAAATCTCCGCCGTTGAGCTTTACGGGATGTGGGGTTCATGTACGAAGACAATGAAGCTTGCCTCAGGAGCGTACGTGGCTCAATTTTTAAATGAAAAGGTTTTTGTGATCAACGGGTTTTACCCTTATCTGCGCGACACGTACGGCGCTCAAAATGCAAAGGTGACATGCTACCTTGTTTCCTGGCCAGAGGCGTGCATGACATGGCGTGCATTCCGTGAGGAGTTGATTGGGAGCACAAATCCTGGCAACGCACCTCCCAACAGCCTGCGCGGTCTCATACGAGACCGGTGGCAAGAATTGGGCCTGCAATACCCGCCGACGACAACCGATAACGGGGTTCACGCATCTGCAGGGCCGTTTGAGGCGCTGCTGGAACGCCATCTATGGATGCACTTACCACTCTCCCATGATCCTCTCACGCTGCGACTGCAGGAATGCGCCCTAACAGGGGCTCTGTTGTACCGATGGGCTTCCCACCCAGAGGTAATGCTGCGCGGAAAGAAGCTCTCCGGGTGTGTGTTTGACCTCCTGGAAAACATGCAAACCTCCGAGATGGTGGACATCATGCGCGAGGCGGAGCAACAGACAATGGCATTGTACAAGGAAACGCCGATGAATCGTGCGGTGTTGATTCTTAAGCCCTTTGCTGTGAACGAGCGCACAATTGCGGCGGTAAAAAAAACTCTCGAGTCGGTAGGTCTGCTGGTGACGCGGGAGATGTCCGTTTTTAGTGCTCGCATTGTGAAGTGCTATCTGAACTCTGCTGCGTTTTGCGCCGCGACTCGCCTTGCCGAAATCAATTCTTCGACTCCTCAAGAAGTTGTCAGCCCTGCCATCAAGGACCGCTTTTGTGAGATCTTTCACTCAACATGGGATTATTGTGTGGTTGACGGAAGTCTGATGGGTGCCACGACTGCATGCGAGAATTTGGGTCTCACTCCAAAAGAGCTCTTGCAGCTGTGGGAGGCATCGAGCCCCAAGAAGGTTGGACGGGCGTGCTACATAGCATTCTTGAAGGCTCAAGGCATTTTTGTCATCAATGGGTTTGTCCCCTTTACCCGGGAGTGCTACGGAAGGCCTGGTAGCCGAGTTTATTTATTTGAGTTGGAGTGGAAGGAAAGCGCATGGACATGGAGAGACTTTTGCGAGGTTTTGATTGGAGATTCTTCGAGCCCACAGAACGCTGCTCAGGGCAGCCTGCATCGTACCTTTGCAGACGAATGGTCGAAATTTGGTCT